>NW_020954713.1:601676-734418 GCF_900497805.2 Vombatus ursinus | reverse complement strand
TTCTTCTTCTTCTTCTTCTTCTTCTTCTTCTTCTTCTTCTTCTTCTTTCTTTTTGTCTCTCCCTCTCAATTTCTCCATTTCTTTCTTTCTCCTCTCTGTCTCTCCTGGTCTCTCCTTGACTCTGTTTGTCTTACTCCTGGCTTTCCATTTCTTTTTCATTCTCCATCTCCTACCTCTCTGACTCTTTCTAAATTCCTTAATCCATATTCATTTCTACTTTTCCCTACTATTCTTTTTCTGTACCTCTGTGTTTCTTCTTGCTCCTGTCTTGCTCCCTGTTGTGTTTCTGGTTTCCTTCTTTCCCACCTATGTCCATTCTTCTTCCCCTCTGTTTATCCTTTTTCCTTTCTTGGCCTTTTATTCTCAGGTGCAGAATGACATAAGGAGTGACGTGGAAGAACTGGACACAAGTGATGATCAGTCAGAGAAGGGAAAGCAGAAGAATGAAAAGTTCCAGACCAATGATATTCCAGATGCATGCACCTTCCCCCAAGCCAGGGGTGTTAGGCAATCTGGGTCCTGGCGGCTGGCAAGGCATGTCCCAACAACATAGCATGGACCAATCAGGGGACCTCTGATTGTCTGCCTGACAAGTGAACTCTGAATGACTGGGCTCTTGACTGCTTGAAGACCCTATCGTTATGGATATCTTCTAGTGATGATTGAGTATGGACTCCATAGGACTAGAACTGGGCAGGTCTAGAGCTTGGGACCCATATTTCTGTCCATCCCCACCTCTATTGGACAAAAGGAAAAGGGGAAGGAAGGGGTTTCTGCACAGGATTTTACCAGGCTTAATGATTGAAAGTCTTTCCTCTGAGTCAGTACCCTAGACTTGCTGTTGAGTCTGTCCTTATTGCTTCGAAGGTCAGAATTGGAGGAGTACTGAGGATGGACTAGAGATTCTCCAAGATTTCTGTCTAAAAAGTCTGTTTGTAGTATTAAAGTGCCCCTAAGAGATCTAGGGGGTCTTCAGAAAAGTTTCCCAAAAGTCTAGCTCCACATAACCACAAAGGCTGGGAAAGCTGCAGTAGCTAGATGACCCCTAAGGCAATGAGAGGGGCCTGGGTTTGTAGTTCTAAGGCTGGACAGGGCTGACCAGTCTCAGACTCCTCTCCTCATCCAAGCCTGGAACTTTCCCCCTTTAGACCTTAGGAAATAAAGGAAATGGAATGGAGATGTGGAACCTGGAGTTCCCCTGACTAAGAGAGAACAATAAAACTTGAATGGAGTAGTATTCATTGTATCTGAGCCACTGGCTTCGCCCTTTCAGCTCATCCCCCTGTCACAACTCATCCTTATCACTCTCTACCTCCTCCATGCTTGTCCTAGACAGAACCCTAAAATCTCAGGACTGGGAGGAACCTCAAGGAGCATCCAGTTGAAGCCCTGCTTGAGCAGACTGAGGACTTCCCCAGCATGTAATCATCCAGTATCTGCTTGCACACCTCCAGAGATGGGGAGCTTACCTCCTATGTTGATAGACCATTCTAATGTTGGGCAGCTCTAACTGCTAGATAGTCCAGCAATTTATTTCTATGCTAATAACTAATAATGACTTTTGGACCTAGAGGATGGGGGAGGGGCACTGTGAACTCTCCTCCACTGAATGCCCTCTTCTGTGGACCCAGGTGGGTATGGGCTCAGTCCCTGAGGGCCAAGACCCAAATGAAAAGGTTTAGGTGCTTATTCTCATATGTTTTTGCTCATTCTGCCCCTCCTTGCCAGTGCCCCAGGAGGATTTACTTAAAGTTTAGGTTTAACTCACATTTAGGATCCCCCCTAAAGGTGGAATAAAAGGGTGCTCAATATACAATATTAATTAGGCATAGGGCAGATATTTATTACCTTCATGCAAAAGAAAGGCTTAATAAAAAAATACTTACAAATGTGTATTAACAAGAATTAAAAGAAGCAGCAGAGTATGTACTGCTACACTATCCCAGGAGATCAAGTTTTAAAAATGACCAAAACGAATCATTCGGTGGGACTGTTAAATAGGCACTTTATATTTCACCTTTGTTCTTCCCTAACCAATAATTTCTTCCAAGTCTATTTTCAAGCCAGGCCAGCACTTGAGTTTATGTTTTTATAAGCAACTATTTTTTTTTCTGGTGTAGAAGTAGACTCATCCTGACCAGATGCAAGACAAAGAGATACCAAAGGTTGACTCTTTCTGATCACTAGCCAGTAAAAAGAGCACTTTGTCATCCCCCAAGCACTGAAGTCCTGGCCAACGGGAAGCAAGCAAAGCAACTCCATGCATTGTGAGGTAGAAAGTGAGGGATAGGGATAATTTAATTTAACCCCCATACATTATATTCAGTGAAATTTGCTTCCTTATGATTGCTCCCACTCCTGCCTACTTGTCCAGAAGAACAATGTAAGGGTCAGAAAGGGAGTCTGGTTTAGGGAAATTATTTTTAGACAGGTTGATGCCAGGATAGATTATAAGGAGAGATGCTCCTAAGGATTTAGAAGAGATCTCTCTTCTGCCTTAAGCTGAAACAGCACATCCAGCCCATAGCACACTCTCCAAAGAGCCATCCCTCAATAATATACATGTAATAAGAGCAGGCCCCGCATATGTAGAGAGACCCACCTCTGGCAAAAGCTGTTGTTGTGTGGCTCAAAGGGAGGCAGAATAGGCATCTCTGACCTCTTCTCCCACCCTTCTCCAAAGGAAACTTTCATTCCTGTCAGGAGAGGAAGTGGGAAATTGGGGCCAGAGGCCATTCTGCTCTTCTCAGAGAGAAGAAGTACCAGGCTGGAATTATATCTATCTATCTGCTCTCTTAAATATTGTTGGTCTGGGGGGTATGATCAGATTCAATCTAATTTCTGATTTCTTTGTCATTATTGGGGAAGGGGGACACCCAAATCCTATACCCAGTCTTGACCCTTTTCTTGCCAAATACCAATTCCACAATGAATGCATATAAGGAATAGCAAAGAAACCCATTTATCCAAATCGTAGCCAAACCAAAATGAAAGAAGGTATACATAGGAGAGTACATACCACACAATAGGTGTGGGAATCCTGGATTTGATTCCTTGATCCCACTGAGATCAAGATAAGTCAGCTCAACCAAGAAAGAGTGTTCTTGATCTCAAGAACAGAAGGGAAACTGCCCATAGTCTCTAGAGAAACAAGCTGGGAAGAAGGACATGATGAAGCCTGCCAATTCCTTTTGTGTATTCCCAGAATCTTTTCTTTCAGCAACCTGAAGTAGGGTTGGTCTCTTTCCTCATTCTTGAAGCTAGAAGCCCTCAAAGTGCCTTGACACTCAAGGAAGCCTTGAAGCTTGATGAATCTCTAAAGAGGACTTGACCTGAAGAGTTTCAAAAAGACTGTTGAAGGCTGAAACTCTCCTACCAACTCAGCCCTGTCCCTTATGAAAGGCAGGGCATTCATCTCCACAAATGAGAAAGAAGTCCCATATGCTGGGTTTGGAGCAGGGGTTAAAAACATGCAGGAGGGGCATATCTCTCACTCTTCTCTCCTTTCTCTCTCTCTACGGACTGAGTTGATTACCCAGCCAGCACTGATATATAAGTCAATAGTTCCCAGATTGCTATAATTCATTCTCTAGAGTGTTAGGAGGAACTGTAGCTGGGAGAATATACTCCTACTCCTCACATTGTAGATCCTGACTCTCACCGGGATTCTTCCCATTTAACAAATCAGTCAATATGGCACCATTAACTCTTTTTTAAAGCATAAAATTAGTTTAACTTACGTTAAATTTTTATATATGTGTGGAAGAGAAAGCTTTTGTTTTTGAAATAGAGTTCACTTACTCATTTTACATTTAGACATTTTTACTTGTATATATTTTCTTTTTTTTTGTTTGTTTTATGTTTTGTTTTGTTTTATTAGAAACTTTTTTTTTGGGTGTGAACAACCTTTAATCACATAAGGTTGGATTTTAACAGTATAATAATTTTTCCTGAACAGTACAACAAATCATTTTCCCCATAGCATCCATATATGTGCACATATGCATTATACTATGTGTATATATGTATATACACACACACACACACACACATATACATATATATGTATATATGTATATATACATATATACGTATATATGTATATATACATATATGTGTATATATGTATATATACATATATGTATACGTATATATACATATATGCATATATACACACATATATGTATATATACATATATACACATATATGTATATACACACACATATGTGTATATATACACATATATACGTATATATGTATATATACACATATATGTGTATATATACACATATATATGTATATATGTATATATACATATATATGTATATATATATGTATTTGTAGGCACCAAAAAGTTTAGAAGATAATCAACGTCTACTCTTAAAGAGCTAATAGTCTAGTTGTAAAGAATCGATAGCACTCAATCAGAGAATAATCTTAAAGATCTATGTGGACAATCTCTCTCTTACACTAAACATTATCCTAATTTGTGAACATAAACTTTTTTTTGATTCTCAGATCTCTTAATTTTATTTTTTGTTAATTTTTTTGATTTATCAATAATCACTTCCGTATGCTTTTGAGTTGAAAATTTTTCTCCCCCTTCCTCCCCACCACCCTCCCCAAGATGGCACACAATCTGATATAGGCTATGCATTTACGTTCATATTGAACATATTTTCACATTAGTGATGTTGTAAGTAGAAATTAAAACCAATAGGAGGAACCATCAGAAAGAGGAAACAAAACTCAACAGAAGAGAAAAAAATAACAATTTGGCTTCCATAGTTCTTTCTTTGGGTGTGGATATCATTTTCCATCACAAGGCCTCTGGAGATGTCTTAGATCCTTGTATTGCCAGGAAGGGTTAAGTTTATCAATATTAGTCATCACACAACATGGCTGTTATTGTGTACAACATTCTCTTGGTTCTGCTCACTTCATTCAGCATCAGACCATACAAGTCTTTCCAGGTTTTTCTGAAGTCAGCCTGTTCATCATTTCCTATAGCACAATAGTATTCCATCACATTCACATACCACAACTTGCTCAGCCATTCCCCAATTGATGGGCATCCTCTCAATTTCCAATTCTTTGCCACCACAAAAAGAGCTGCTATGAATATTTTTGTACATGTAAGTCCTTTTCCCATTTGTGTGATCTCTTTGGGATATAGTCCTAGGAGTGCTATTGCTGGGTCAAAGGGTATGTACATTTTTATAGCCCTTTGGGCATAGTTCCAAATTGTTCTCCAAAATGGTTGGATCATTTCACAACTCCACCAACAAAGCATTAGTGTTCCAATTTTCCCACATCTTCTCCAACATTTATCATTTTCATGTTTTGTCATGTTGGCCATTCTGATAGGTGTAATGTGGTATCTCAGAGTTGTTTTGATTTGCATTTCTCTAATCAATAGTGATTTAGAGCATTTTTTCATATGACTATAGATGGCTTTAATTTCTTCATCTGAGAACTGTCTGTTCATATCCTTTGACCACTTATCAATTGGGGAATGGCTTGTATTCTTATAAATTTGACTTAATTCTCTATGTATTTTAGAAATGAGGCCCTTATCAGAGAGACTGGTTGTAAAAATTCTTTCCCAATTTTTTACATTCCTTCTAATCTTAGTTGCATTGGCTTTGTTTGTGCAAAACCTTTTCAATTTAATGTAATCAAAATTCTCTATTTTGCTTTTCATAATGTTCTCTATCTCCTATTTGGTCATGAATTCTTCTGTTCTCCATAGATCTGACAGGTAAACTATTCCTTGCTCTCTCAGTTTGCTTATAGTATCAGCCTTTATAGCTAAATCATGTACCCATTTTGACTTTATTTTGGTATATGGTGTGAGATTTTGGTCTATGCCTAGTTTCTGCCATACTGTTTTCCAATTTTCCCAGCAGTTTTTTTCAAAGAGTGGGTTCTTATCCCAGAAGCTGGGGTCTTTGGGTTTATCAAATGATATGTTACTATAGTCATTGACTACTGTATCTTGCATACTTAACCTATTCCACTGATTCACCACTCTATTTCTTAGCCAGTACCAAGCAGGTTTGATGATTGCTGCCTTATAATACAATTTAAGATCTGGAATGGCTATGCCACCTTCCCCTGCATTTCTTTTCATTAGTTCTTGATATTCTGGATGTTTTGTTCTTCCAAATGAATCTTGTTATTATTTTTTCTATCTCTATAAAATAATTTTTTGGTAGTTTGATTGGTATGTCACTGAATAAGTAAATTAGCTTAGGTAGAATTGTCATTTTTATTATATTAGCTCGGCCTACCCATAAGCAACTGATGTTTTTCCAATTATTTAGATCTGATTTTATTTGCGTGAAAAGTGTTTTGTAATTGTGTTCATAGAGTTCCTGGGTTTGTTTTGGGAGGTAGACTCCTAAATATTTTATAATGTCTACAGTAAGTTTAAATGGAATTTCTCTTTCTATCTCTTGCTGTTGGCTTTGTTGATAATATATAGAAATGCTGATGATTTATGTGGGTTTATTTTATAGCCTGCAACTTTGCTGAAGTTGTTTATTATTTCAAGTAGTATTTTACTTGATTCTCTGGGATTTTCTAAGTATAACATCATGTCATCTGCAAAGAGTGATAGCTTTGTTTCTTCTTTGCCTATTCTAATGCCTTCAATGTCTTTTTCTTCTCTTATTGCTAAAGCTAACATTTCCAATACGATGTTGAATAACAGCAGTGATAATGGACGTCCTTGTTTAACCCATGATCTTATTGGAAATGCTTCTAGCTTGTCCCCATTACATATTATGCTTGCTGAAGGTTTTAGATAGATGCTATTTATTATTTTAAGGAAGACTCCATTTATACCTATGCTCTCTAGTGTTTTTAATAGGAATGGGTGTTGTATTTTGTCAAAAGCTTTTTCTGCATCTATTGAGATGATCATGTGGTTTCTGTTAGTTTTGGTATTGATATGATGGATTGTACTGATAGTTTTCCTTATATTGAACCAGCCCTGAATTCCTGGTATAAATCCTGCCTGGTCATAGTGTATTATTCATGTGATAAGTTGCTGTAATCTATTTGCTAATATTTTGTTTAAAATTTTTGCATCTATATTCATTAGAGAAATTGGTCTATAATTTTCTTTCTCTGTTTTGACTCTTCCTGGTTTAGATATTAGCACCATATTTGTATCATAAAAAGAATTTGGTAAGATTCCTTCTTTGCCTATTTTACCAAATAGTTTATATAGTATTGGAATTAATTGTTCTTTAAATGTTTGATAGAATTTGCATGTAAATCCATATGGCCCTGGAGATTTTTTCCTAGGGAGTTCATCAATGACTTGTTCAATTTCTTTTTCTGAGATGGGGTTATTTAAGTATTTTACTTCCTCTTCTGTTAATCTGGGCAATTTATATTTTTGTAAATATATATCCATTTCACTAAGATTGTCATATTTATTGGCATACAGTTGGGCAAAATAGTTCCTAATTATTATTTTAATTTTCTCTTCTTTGGTGGTGGATTCACCTTTTTCATTTTTGATACTGGTAATTTGGTTTTCTTCTTTCTTTTTTTAAATTAAATTAACCAAAGGTTTATCTATTTTATTAGTTTTTTCATAAAACCAGCTATTAATTTTATTTATTAGTTCAATAGTTTTCTTAATTTCAATTTTCTTAATTTTTCCTTTGGTTTTCAATATTTCTAATTTGGTGTTTAATTAAGGATTTTTAATTTGTTCTTTTTCTAGTTTTTTTAGTTGTATGCCCAATTCATTGATCTCCTCTTTTTCTATTTTATTTATGTAAGCATTTGGAGATATAAAACTTCCCCTAAGAACTGCTTTTGCTGCATCCCATAAGTTTTGGTATGTTGTCTCATTATTGTCATTCTCTTGAATGAAATTATTGATTGTTTCTATGATTTGTTGTTTGACTCAATCATTTTTTAGGATTAGATTATTTAGTTTCCAATTACTTTTTAGTCTATCTTTCCATGGCCCTTTATTACATATAATTTTTCTTGCATCATGATCTGAAAAGGATGCATTTACTATTTCTGCCTTTCTGCTTTGGATTGTGAGGTTTTTATGCCCTAATACATGGTCAATTTTTGTGTATGTTCCATGTATCACCAAGAAAAAAGTATATTCCTTTCTATCTCCATTCAGTTTTCTCCACAGGTCTATCATACCGAACTTTTCTAATGTTCTATTCACCTCCTTAACTTCTTTCTTGTTTATTTTGTGGTTAGATTTATCTAGTTCAGAGAGGGGGAGGTTAAGGTCCCCCACTAGTATAGTTTTGCTGTCTATTTCTTCCTGTAACTCCCTGAACTTCTCCTCTAAGAAAGTGGATGCTATACCATTTGGTGCATATGTGTTTAGTAATGATATTACTTCATTGTGTATGGTGCCTTTCAGCAGGATGTAGTTTCCTTCCTTATCTCTTTTGATAAGATGTATTTCCACTTTTGCTTTGTCTGAGATCAGGATTGCTACCCCTGCTTTTTTTTACTTTAGCTGAAGCATAATATATTTTGCCCCAGCCTTTTATTTTTACCCTGTATGTGTCACTCTTTTTCAAATGTGCTTCCTGTAAACAACGTATTGTAGGATTATGGTTTTTAATCCACTCTGCTATATGCTTCTGTTTTATGGGAGAGCTCATCCCATTCACATTTACAGTTATGATTACTGTCTATGTCTTTTTCTCCATCCTTTCCCCCCCCATTTATATTTTTCTTTCTCCTTTCTCCTTCCCCACCTCACTAGTGTTTTGTTTTTGACCAGTGCCTCCTACGGTCCCACCTCCCTTCTATTATCCCTTTCCCTTTTCTTCCCCTTTACCCTTATTGCTTCTTCCCTCCCTTCTGTCCCCCCTCCCTTCTGTCTCCCCTCCCTTTTCTTTCCCCTTTTGCCTCCTACTGCCTATAGTGCAAGTTAGATTTCTATACCTGATTATGTTATTCCCTTCTTGAGCCAAATCTGATGAGAGTAAGGTTCAAACAATGCTCATCCCCCTCCCTTCTTTACCTCTGCTCTAATAGGTTTTAGTGTCTTTTCCTGTAATGTAATTTACCCTTGTCTGCCTCCTCTTTTCTCAGTACATTTTCTTAGCTCAGACTAATCCACTTACTTGGATCCATTTAACCAACTTGATTAAATTTTTTTTATCATTACATCAAAGTCAACTTATATCCAGCCCCTTTATGTATACTCCTTTAATATGGTATAATAACAATACTGTTCTCAAGAGTTGCAAGTGTCATCTTCCCTTGTAGGGATGTAAACATTTTGCCCTTATTAAAAATATATTGTATCTTTCTGTCTCATTTGCCTTTTTATGTCTCTCTTGAATCTTGTACTTGAAGATCAAATTTTTTGTTGAGCTCCAGTCTTTTTATCAGGAACATTTGGATGTTCCTGATATTTTGTTGAATATCCATCTCCTTCCCTGAAAAATCATGCTCATTTTCTCTGGGTAGTTAATCCTTGGCTGCATTCCAAGCTCCTTTGCCTTATGGAATATCATGTTCCATGCCCTACGGTCTTTTAATGTAGAGGCTGCAAGGTCCTGTGTAATCCTGACTGTGGTTCCATGATATTTAAATTGTTTCTTTCTGGCTGCTTGCAGTAATTTCTTTTAATCTGGTAATTTTGGAATTTAGCTATTATATTCCTTGGAGTTTTCAATTTGGGATCTCTTTCAGGCGGGGAGCGATGGATTCTTTATATAGTAATTTTACCTTCAGGTTCTAGGACTTCAGAGCAGGTTTCCTTTATGATTTCCTGAAGGATATTGTCCAGGCTCTTTTTTCATCATGACTTTCAGGTAGGTCTATAATTTTTAAATTGTCTCTCCTGGATCAATTTTCCAGGTCAGCTGTTTTACCCATGAGGTATTTTATGTTTTCATCTATTTTTTCATTTTTTTGTTTCTGTTTGACTGATTCTTGCTCTCTCATAGAGTCATTAGTTTCCATTTGTGCAATTCTAATTTTTAACACATTGTTTTTTTCTGTTAGATTTTGTCCTTTCTTCTCCAATTGGTCAACTGTATTTTTAAGGGATTTATTTTCTTCATTGTACTTTTTTCCCAATTGGCCAATTGTGTGTTTTAGGGACTTGTTTTCTTCAGTGTACTTTTTTTTTCCAATTGGCCAATTGTACTTTTAAAGGACTCCTCTACCTCTCTCATTTGACTTTTAAAATCCTTCTTGAGTTCTTCTAAGAAAGCTTTTTGGGCTTCAGACCAGTTCATATTCCCTTTTGATGTTGCAGATGTGGGTTTGATGACAGTGTTGTCCTCTTCAGAATTTCTGTCTTGATCTTCACTCTTCTCATAATAAGAATCTATCGTACTTTTCTTTTTACTCACGGCGTTTCTTTATTCCCTAGCCTTTACAGAGAGAGATCAAGCTCTCCTGCTGGGGAGCAGAGGGCACTGACCCAAGCTTCTTGTGTTGGGAGCTTAGGTCTTGGTCACTGGCTTTGGGAGCTGGGACCTCTTATGTTGGCAATTGGAGGCTGTGGGGTTCCGGCAGCTTATCTGGTGTTGGGCTGGAAACAGCAAGGCTGGGACTTTCAGGTAAATCTAGGTTGCCTGCTTTTCCTTTCCTTTAGCTTTGTTTAGCTCCTTTTAGATAAGTGCTACCAGGTGTTTATCTACCTGGGGCCCCTTGCAGTGCTTCCTCCCTTATTTCTGTTGAGGTACTGGGAGACTTCTTTGCTGTAGAATGCCGAGGCACCTGGTGGTTTTCTGAGCTGGTTTCCACCAGTTACCTCGCCCTCACTGAGGCACTCAGAGGTACAGCTGTTGGTGTTTGCCTGGTTGACCACCTGGGCTTCAGGATCTCCTCCTGGTTGGCAGTTGGAGGCTGTAGGATTCTGACAGCTTACCTGGTGTTGGGCTGGAATCAACAAGGCTGGAACTTTTTGGCACCTCTAGGTTGCTTTCTTCAGCTCCTTTCAGATGAATGCTGCCGGGTACTTATTCGCCTGGGGCCCTTTGTAGTGCTGCTTTCCTTATTTTTGCTGAGGCACCGGGAGACCTGTTTGCTGTAGAATGCTGAGGCACCAGAATCTCGTCCTGGTGTGCTAAAGTGGGTCTTTCCACTAGCTTGCTGCATCCTGTCTTTCTTCTGGTTCCGCTGTTCCAGGGTTTTTTCTAGGGTGATATTTTCTGGGTTTTCAGAGGTTGATAGGGGAGGGTGAGAGCAACTACCTTTTTACTCCGCCATCTTGGCTCCCAGAAGCAGAAGTCTGTATATACTTTCTTAATAAAGGCTAAGTATTTATATACTTCGTTCCAAGAAATTACACTTTGACTCTTGAATATGAACCTAATTGAACTGATTATCAATCCCCAAAGCTTTTAAGATAGGTGGTTTCCTTTAATAGACAATTGAAATGCAAAAAGATTTTACAAAGTTAGAAATTTAGGCACTTAAATGGCGCAGTGGATAGAGCACCAGGCTTGGAGTCAGTAACACTTGAGTTCAAATACAGTCTCAGATATTAGCTGTGTGACCCTGGGAAAATTTCTTAGTCTTTGTCTGCCTCAGTTGCCTAAACTGTAAAATGGGGATAATAATAGCATTTACCTCATAGGGTTGTTATGTGGATCAAATGAGTTAATATTTGTAAAAGCACTTAGCAGTGTCCCATTTAATAAGTGGTGCTTAATAAATGCTTGTTCTTTTTATTCCTTTTCCTATAGAATGTACAGTAACATTTTCTAAAAAATACCTAAAATCAGGAAATTTAAAGTAATTATTTCCTTTATGAGCCCTAAAAAACCACTTTCATGGGAATTTTTTTTTAATTTTAGACTTAAATACATAATGCAAAAAGAAAAAGAACTGTATTATAAACTTAAATATAAAACAAGAAAAGAAAAAAAAACCATGTCATGTACACAGCAGAATGTGAGAGAAATAAATTTCCATTTCAAGAAAGCCTATATAATAAATACTAGTATTGTGTTGAGAGCTCTTCATCTTTTCTTTGTTTCCTTGTTGGTTTTCTTTTGTTCTCTGTGGTACACTCTTTACTTTGTTCTTTTTTTCCTCCTTCCTACCCCCTCCACCACCCCAGGGGCTACAATTAAGTGTAGATATATTTATATACAGATATAGATATACATACCTGTATACCTATATACATATATATATACACACACATACATACATATATAAACATATACTTTCCCTAACAGATTCTACTCCTAATCTTTATTTTTATGTTTGTGCATATTTCTTCTTTCCTATTCCTCCTTACTTCTCTACTTTGCTTTCCTATTACTTAACCTACCCCTCTTCCAGAGATCTCTCCCTTATCTTCCCATTCCCATAAATCTAAACACCCTTCTATATCCCCCTTTAACTTATTCTTTTACCCTCCCCTCTAAAGATCCCTTTCTTATCCTCTCCCCCTCCCTATCCCCTTAGCATTTTATTTCTTTCTAAATTTAGAAGACTTTTAAACTCTTCTCAATGTATATGTAGATTCCCTCTTGAATCCATTCTCAGTGAAAGCAGGTTTCCAGAACTAATGGCCCTTCTCCCCCAACTAATTCCTCTGTATCGGTTCTCTCTCTTGTACCTCATTTGTATAAGATAATTACTCTTTTTGCTGTTCCTGAAGGCTTCTACTTTTTTGAAGTCATATCATGCTCAGGTCTACCCCAATCTTTCTTATAAACTACCCAATTACTAATAACAATTCTAGACATAGGTTTTACATTTTACATACATAAAAAGTAAACAGTCTGTCCTTACTGAATCCCTTGTAATTGGTCTTTGGTATTTACCTTATGTTTCTCTTGTATGTCAAATCTTCTATTAAGTTCAGGTTGTTTTTTTTTTTTTTTAGCAAAGTCCTGGAAGTCTGACAATTAATTAAATGTCCATTTTTTTTCCATTCAGAATTATGCTTAGCTTTGTTGATTATAATATTTTCAGCTGGAAGCCCAATTGTTTTGCTCTTTAATATCTAGTGTTCCAAGACTTGAAGTCTTTTAGTGTCATCACTGCTCTGTCTTGTGTGATTCTAATTGTGGCATCACCATATGTGATTTTTTTTCTTGTTGCTTGTAATATTTTATCCTTGAGGTGGGGATTTCACAATTTGACCACAATATTCTTGTGAGTTTTTGTCATAGGATCTCTTTCAGGTGATGATTAGTGGATTTTTTCTATTTCTACTTTCCCCCTTATTCTAATGCTTCAGGACAATTTTCTTTAATTATTTCTTGCATTATTGATTCAAGATTCTTTTTTGATCATAGCTTTTAGGTAGCCCAATTATTCTTATGTTTTTTTCTTCTTCTTGATCTGTTCTCCAGATCAGTTGTTTTTCTTATGAGATATTTCACTTTCTCTTCCATTTTTTTCATTCTTTATATTTTTTTATTATTTCTTTATCTTTTATAACTTCTCTTACTTCTCCTTGCCCAATTCTGATTTTCAAGGAGTCATTTTCTTCCTTGAGATTCTGTATCTCCTTTTTTGATTAGTTGACTTTCTTTTTATTATCTCCTTTTTTTTCTTGGATCGTTCTTATTATTTTTTTCTTTTTTTAAAGTTTTTCCTCAATTTCTCTCATTTGATTTTTAGTCTTTTTTTTTTAATTCTTCTATGAATTCTTTTTTTGTCAGATGACTATTTGAAATTACTCTTTGGGGTAGAAGAGGGTTCAGTATCCTCCTCTGAAGATGAACCCTGGTCTTCTCTATTCCCATAGTAACTCTCTATGGCTGGATTCTTTCTCCTTTGCCTGTGTATTTTTTTTTTTGGTAAACAGAAAATTATAGTACTGAAACTGAGGGAGAGGGAACCTTTGGGAAGCAAACCAATACTATATAACTAAGGTACTCTGAAGTGTACCAGTGAAGTATAGTGATCTAAGGATTGCCTTTGTGAAAGAAAATGGCCACATTTTGTGGAATAGAAATATTTTGGCTTGGTGGTAGCTGCACAATCAGCCAGACTAGTCTATAGCATTTCAACAAAATGTCAGGGACACAAAACAGTCTCCATCTTCAAGGAGGTTATATTCTGTCTCAGAAACATAAACAAAATAGGTACATACACATAGATGTGAAATAAATTCAGGGTCATTTGTGGGGGTGAGAACTAGCAGCTAGGTTAATCAAGGAAAGCTTCATACAGAAGATGAGGCTTAAGCTACGTCTTGAGCAATTGCAAGAGGCATAGCCAATGCAAAGACATAGAGGCAGGAATTGGAGTGCTTGTATGAGAAAAAGTAAGACAAGTTTAGGGAATGGGAAAGGCAGTAACAATTCATAATAGAACTGTGAAAATAGGTAGGAGCCACATTGTAAAGCAATTTAAATGTCATTGTTTAACTATAGTCTCCATTCCCAACTCCATTCATTTGATCCATGGCTGCCAGGGGCTTCAGTCTTTTCACCATCCATCCCAGACACCTTCCTCTGTAAGCTCTCCAACTCATCAGTTACCAAGATGGCCCACTGTTGATATTCCTTCATCTACAAGTATTTTTCCCATAGATCTGCTATAGTGCTACCCAGGGCAGAAGGACTATCACTTCTCTTGTTCTGAATACTTTTCCACTCGATGCATTCCAATATCAGATTAATTTTTCTGACTGCTGTATCTCACTATGGATTCACATTGAGCTTGCTGTCCACTAAACCTCAAGAGATTTTTTTGGTAAGTACATTAACATTTGTTAAGTACCTACTATGTACCAAGCACCTCTCTTATGTTGCAGTGGTTCCAAGAAAGTCAGTGTGATACAGAAAAAAGAATTCCAACTCTGATGTCAAAGGACCTGGGTTCAAATCCTTGCCATGTCAGCTTGAAAAAAAAATCACATACTTCTCTGGGTCTCAGCCTCTTTATTTCTAAAATGAGAGGGTTGGACTAGATGACCTCTAAGATTCTTTCTAGTCCTGAATCAATGATGATCCTATGAACAAGTCCCCTTTTGGAATCTTAAATTTACTAAAAACTTACTATGTATCAGGAAGTGTTTAAGTACTCAGAATATAAATAAAAACAAAAAAAGGATGACTCTTAACCTCAAATAAACTTATTTATTTTTTTTGGCTAGGCAATGGGATTAAATGACTTGTCCAGGGTCACACAGCTAGTAAGTGTCAAGTGTCTGAGACCAGATTTGAACTCAGGTCCTCTTGACTCCAGGGCCAGTGCTTTATCCACTGTGCCATCCAGCTGCCCCATATAAACTTATGTCTAATAGAGGAAGGCAATATATTATTTTTGTTGTTTGTCCCTCATTTTTGAAGAAGACCAATGACATCGTGGGTGATGTCTGGACTTGCACATGAATTGAATTTAAGTGGGGCAGAGTCAGAAAAGTTGGCAGCTTCACCCTCTCTTTCACAGTCATTGAAGTCCAATGGCAAGACAAAAAGCCAAGGATGACTAAGTGATGGCCTGGAATGCAGTGGGTGACCTTGATGTCTTCAATGTCTGATGAAGCTTCAAGTGCTCCACAGCACCTGCGTCAGCTGCCTTCATGACCCTTGGAACAAATTGTTCTCATCTGCCCATTCCACCAGAAGAAGTCTGCATGTGTTTGGGTAGATATCCTTCTAACTCACCAAGGGGGTTGAGGCCTGACAGCTGTCCTCAACCTGGTTTAGCCCATTTTCCAAGACAGTTTTACCCAGGGTGTGGCCACTGCACATGCTATAGCTTCTTGGAGCCACAGGTGAGAGTTGAGTGCCAGGTGGACACCAAAGGTGGATGAGCCCTGAAAAGGACTTGGCAAGCCCTCGTACCAGAGGTACTGGTCCTCCTTGAATACCCCATATTCCCCAAGGGAAGACTGCTGTGAAGGAAATGGAGAAGTCCTGAGAATGAGAAATGGTAATGAAGTGAGCATGGCCTGGAAATCTCATAAAACGATAGCTTGAGCTAGGGCTTCATCAATTGCAAAGGAGGAACACAGTAAAAGACCTTCAGGGTGAGAAGGATTCTGGTGTGGAGGTGGAGAAGTCTGGAGAATGAAGAATGGACTTGAGAGTGCTTAAAATGTCCTTTGCCTGCTATAGGAAGCTGGATTGGAATGGAAGTAGACAGATCCTGGGAAACATCAATGAGATGGGGATGGGTCTAGGATATGTTAAGCTGATGGTAGGGGAGTTAGCATGAATAGCTCAAGACTCTCTATGTATACAGCCCCAATATGGTCAGCCTTCCTTGTGCCTTCTTCTCAGCCCCTCTAGTTAGTGTCTAGAACCTCATTCCACTGCTTCATCTATACTTCTTGCTTAGGCCTGAAACAGGTCCCCAGGTTTTCAGTTATTGGAGGGGAGACGAAAGAGAGCAGCTTGGTGAACAGGGTTTTCAAAAGAAACAGAAGGTAATAAAGAAACAAGGTAGGGGAATGATTTTCAAGAAGGCATCTAAATAAAGGCAGCACCCCAGCCCCTGAATAGGAAGCTAAGCCTCAAAAACCTCAGGATCTAACTTTGTTCTCTGTGTTAACCTTGTGTCTAGCAAAACTTTCTGCAAATCCTAAAGTGTTTAGTATTTAATCCTTGGAAGGTCAGCTGTTCCCTAGGCACCTTTGTCAGTCATGGAAGAAGAATAAAGAATAGGCTAGCCCAGTGCCTCAGAAACCCCAGGCCTCAGAAACCCCAAACAGGGATAGAAACAACTTTGTTAGAGTCATCCTAGGTCTTCCAATTAAGAGGAGAATTGGAAAATCTGAGTATATAGATTAGAAAAATAGAAAAGGTAGGGACACAGAAATCTGAGACAATGGCCCAGCTCTCTGTCTTTTTACTGACTGGTCCCCACATCTGGAATACTGTCTCTCCTCACCTTTGCCTACTAGTTTCTCTGGCTTCTTTGAAGACTCCACTTACTATAGGAAGTCTTTCCTGAGTCCTTTCCTCTCCCTTCTACTAGTGCTTTCCCTGAGAGATTACCTTCCATTTATATGGCACATGTCTTGCATATATATATATATATATATGTATATGAATGCATATATGTAGTTATTTACTCCTGTTAATGTATAAGTAATCTCTTAATTAATCAACTCCACCTCTTTATTGTTGAGGCCTTGGCCTGGTAAAATACTAGCAGATCCAGCTTAGCTGGTCCTAATATCTATCTAGTCATCTTTGAGAAGTGATTAAGTAGGTCAGCAGTGGGAAACAGAAAAAAGGTAGTAAAAGCAGAGGGAAAAGTAGATGAAGGCAAAACAATGAAGGAGGACAGAGGAAGAATGAGACAGATTGGAAGCTTCTTGAAAAGAAAGTGAACCTTAAGTTGAACAGCTATGTTACCTTAGCAATGGAGGATCACCTGAGAGTCACTGTAAATGTCTTTTTAAGAAGATACCCATATTTAGTCCAATATATCAAGTCCTGGTCAAAATTTGTAGCTTTATATTACATGGGCCACATATATACACACACATATTACATAGCTGCCTTGGGCAGTTAGGTGGAGCAGTGGAAAGAGCACCAGGCCTGGAGTCACTAAGACTTGAGTTCAAATTTGACCTCAGATACTTAATAGCTGTGTGACTCTAGTTGAGTCACTTAACCTTGTTTGCCTCAGTTTCCACATTTGTTAAAGAACTGGAGAAGGAAATGCAAGCCACTCCAGTGTCTTTGCCAAGAGAAACTCAAGTGGGATCACAAAGACTTAGATACAAGTGAAACAACTGAACAACCACAAAATTTGGTGACCCCCAAACGACCAATCTAAGGTATAGGATGCTGTTACTATATGAAGTTATCCTTTAGGAAATCTGAATAAATTTGGTGAGAGAAATACTTGATGAATCTTCACAAAGTCAACTTTACTTCAATCTAATGATGGTTTTGCTAGGAAAGCAAAAATTCTGGAGTGCCAACATGATATTACTTGGAAACAGAGAAACCAACATACTTAGAAGCACTGACATTGAAGACAGTATGTCATAGCCACATGGCTCTGACTAGGAGTTAAGAGACCTCAGTTCCTTCCAGTATGGGTTCCATCCTTCACTGGCTGTGCAACTTCGGCAAAGTTATTTTTCTTCATGATGCCCCAAGCCCCTCATCTGTACAATCACAGGGTTGGACTTGATAAACCATAAGGTCCTTCCAAGATCTGACATTCAATGCCTAAGCATGAGGAATCTAGAGAGTCCCTGCCCACCAGGTTAGCAGTGATACAGAAGCTATTGGTTACCCCTCATCAGTCAATCAATCTTCATCTGAGTGACTTTCAGCATCCTGTATTATAGGAAAAGAAACTGAGGCCAATAACTGGGTCTTAAAAGCCCTAGCCAATAACAAATCTAGGGTTGAAACTCCTGTAGAGTTGTACTTCATATATGTGCCAAGAGTAAAAGGCCTTTTCTTTTTGTGAGAACTGCCATTGAGTACTTTTTTTCCTTTACATCCATGCACATGCAATGCCTCTCTTATTCTGTGATGCCAGTGATTTCATGGTCTCTGGCCATTCTTTAGGTAATCATTCTTAGGTTTAATCTTCTCCATATGGCCAAGTCCCCAGAGCAGGGCTCAGGGGAATATGCATGTGCGCTTTCCATGATTGGTTCTCTCCCTCTTTAGAACATGGATTAAAGTGAATCTGCTTTGTCTTTTCCTCCTTTCTCGACACAAGCCTAAGGGACACTTTAACAGGTTCTTTCCTGCCAGACAGCCCTGTCAGAATGAGCCTGCTGATGACTGATACAGTCTTCAGTCAAAGAGCAGATAAATGTGCCTAATGCTTTGTGATAGTGCTGGCAATTACATCTCACAATGAGTGGTATTACTGGTGAAAGGAGGCTTCAGCATGCCGAAAGAGAATTGGTATGAATAAAGGCTGTAGGAAGAAGTCATTTATTAACCTGATATATTAAGGAAAGATGGACTTTTTCACTGGACTCCCTGAGAAACTCTCCTGGATTTATTGCTGGGTGGCACAGCTGTGAGCAAGGCTATGTCAACCTGTCAGGAAGCCACAAGCATAACCTCCTACTACTCTGATGTGAGATAGGAAGCGAGGGAGGATGTTCCATCCCCATACCCCCACTGAACCACACTATGGATGGAGAATCAAATTGGGAGATCAAAGTGAACCTTAAATAGGGAGGGGAAATCACTGAAAAGGAAAAGTAGAAGCCCCAAAGTTTATCATCAACCTGGGCTTCTTACCCCCTCAGAAGTCCTGATTCTATCCCATTCTCCCAGGAGCCACAGTAGCTGTCATATCTGCTTTATAGAAATGGGTGACAATGAGTACTGTGTTTGCTGGGGATTTTTTGTGCTTGTAGGCAAGCTATCATTCCTAGGGCAGCCCAGCAACCAGGGAAATGCCTTTGCCTCTGCAATCCCTATGATCTGGGTTCTTGGTCTACCAAAATGACCATTAGGACATAAAAGTTGGGGCTCACTAAAGAACATCAGGATAAAAAGCAAACTACTTTGGTCTAAGTAAAAGAAAATATGTTGTCTATGGGACTATCGTATTTTATCCAAAAGCTTAACCTGATTGCTGTGCTAAAAAATGGCCACGTAACATTTCTTGTTAGATTTTGTCATCTAATATCCTTTGGCTATATGCATAGGACTTGGTGCTGAATGTAGTACACAGTAAATCAAGCATCCAGGTCCTCTGGGACCCTCCAATATGAAATGAACACCACTGACATTGAGAAATAACCATCATTCATGTTGACAATGAACTAAATGTATATATAGAATTATAACATAGCCTGGATTATTACCAGCCCTGAATCATATATGAAGAGATACTTAACTACACTATTAACAGAAAGTGATCAGCAAAGTTACCAGGGTGAGTACGTCTAATCCTTAGAACCTTCACCTTGGGGCTGCTTAATTAAAAGATTAAACAAATTTAAAAAGACTTAATCAACTTAAATGAATGTATAAGATTAAATAAAACAGATTGTCTTTCATATGTAAAAAAGACCCAGTGTCAATGAAAATAACTGAGTAGTTTTTCCAGAAGTGATGGATTCTATCATTCCAACTGCACACAATCTTTTGAAATTTTTTATTTTGTAACATAAAATACAAAGTCAAACATGAACACCTGTACATTCAAGGGTGGCTAGAAAAAGAAGCTTGTTTATAAAATTGAAAATCTGTTAAATATGACTTTAAATATATATATATATATATCTCGGTGTATATGTAAGTATAACCATGTTAAATTATATATGTTACATGTATCATATAGAAATTATGTTATATAATTTAGCATGGCTATATAAAAATTTGTATTATATTATATGTGTGTTCTGTATACTATTATGTATAATATATATTCTATGTGTTATATATAATATGCATACATATATGTAAATTTAACATGGTTGTACCAGCGCTGCCTAGTTTGTGACACTTTCTGATCTTTCTTTTCCAGTCTTCTATTTTTCTGTGCATACACACTACATTGTCTTTTATGATTAAAGTGTGCAACTGGGAAACTACTAGCCATGAAAAAGACTTTTTTTGGATATAACTCAACCACACAGGAGCGACTCTTTTATTTTGGCAGCCTAATTTCAAAGTTGCAACCACTAGGCTAACTGGAGATAGCCAGATGTGCAATACCATAAGATTAAATACTGAACTAGTTGCTTTACCAAACCTGACTTCATCCCCTGACTACATTTTAATTCCATTCTTTGTATATTCATTTCTGCCACATTGATTGAACTGAAGGCTTGTGGGTCATACGTGGCTCTAAGAAGTTGTAGCTTGCACAGTGGTCAGACCCTGGTAAAACTATCTCAGTAAATTAAATCAGGCTAAACCAGGTTGAAGGTAACCTCCAAAGCCTCAAACCTATCAGTAAGTTAGAGGACGTCTCTACACCAAGCATGTGATGACTTCCCCTGGCAGAATGGACGGATGAGGACAATTAGTTCCAATGACTATGAAGGCGGCTGAAGCAGGCGCTGTGGAGCACTTAGAGCTTGGTCAGGCATCAAAGACGCCAAGGTCATCTACTGTATCCTGGGCCATCTCCAGTCATCCTGATTTTTGTTTCACCACTGGAGTTCTATGACCCTGGAAGAGAGAGTGAAGCTGACAATTTTGTGCAGCTCTGCCTTACTTAAATATAATTTATGCACAAATCAAGACATTACCCCATGATGTCATTGGTCCTCTTTAAAAATGTAAGTCGAACAATTTAAAGCTTGTAAAGCACATTATTTTTCCTCATGACAACCTGGAAGGTAGGTGCTTTTGTTACCCCTATTTTACAGTCGAGGCTGAGGGTGGTTAAATGATTTGTCCAGGGTCACCAAGCTAGGGTCTGAAGCTGGATTTGTGCTCAAGTCTTCCTGACTCCAAGGCCGTCAGTCTATCCACTACACCACTTAGCTGCCTAATAATGACTACATTGAGTGGGAGATGTTGCAAGCCTAGGCCTGAGAAAATGAGACCAGAGAGTGCTGTTCCACTACTACAAGACTACTGTGGGTTCTCTCAAATGCCAAATTTTTTCTTAAGCAATATTGCAAGCATTATAACATTGTAACATCAGGCTTTTCTGGTTTGAGGCAGCATACCAGAACAAACCTCTGAGATGATTTGATAGTGTCCTTTTCTCCACTTCTGGCACATGCCACAGCTGTAATATCTCTGGAACAAGTTCTGTTCCTGACATTTGTATGTAGCAACTCTCCTGAAAAGGAAGGAAACCTTCCATAGTGCTGTCTCTGCTCTGACTTGAATCTAGCTTTCTTTATTCTTTCAGGTGTCAACTTTTCTCTCATATGTAGGGAGGAGGAAAGAAACCTACTATGGAGGAAAAGCACTTACTATGTACTAGAGTCTAGCACATGAATCCTTTGGACTGTTCTGTAAAATTTGGATTCAGTCAAAAAGCCGCACTTAAGGATTTAGAAGGCCACACATAGCCTTAAGGCCGCAGGTTCCCCACCCCTGGGCTAGACACTGTGTGTGCTAGGTGCTTTACAAATATTTGATCCTCAGAACAACCCTGGGAAGTAAGTGCTATTGTTAACCCCATTTTACAGATGAGGAAACTGACACAGAAGAGGTTAAATGACTTGGCCAGGGTCACACAGCTAGTACGTGTCTGAGGCCAGATTTGAACTCAGATTCTCCTGATGCCAGCCCCAGTGTTCTGTCCGCTACCCCACCTAATTGCCTGTGAAATATGAACAGTGCTCTAGCCATGGTACCACCTAGCTATGTGAACTGGGAAGCAACATTAGAGTTCTTTCCTTGGCAGAAAGGTTATAAAATTTATTTCAAACTGTCCTTCTTCAACGAGGAGTTTAATAACTAGTTTCCAAGTATCTCCCCTGATCATAATCTCACTAGGAATGTTAGAATATGCACAGATGATAAACAGGAACACTGTCTTGCTATAATCTTTAATGAATATTTCATATCTCCCCAAATGATCAAACATTACATTATTATATTTGATTACTGTAACTTGATGACATTAGTATATAATTATCATAATACAAATATTATCAAGTGAGATCCTATTTGTAAAGTACTTACCAAAATACCTGGCACATAGAAACTTAGTAATTCTTTTATCTTTCTTTTCCCGTTCCCTTCCAAATCATTCACTTTCCCCTATTTTGTTCACAGTATTGTCAGGCACTCCTTGTATCAAATGTCCTTGAATTGAAAAGCTTCATACTAATGAATGGATGTTTTAAAAATATATATTTCCATATTACCCTTTTTGTTTTAAATTGTCCTCTGCATATACAGCAAAGCAAGAAATAACAATACTGAAATAACAAGAATAACAAGACAAAGTGCTGGGAAAATGCACAGATCAGGAAATTCATTTAACTATGTGTTCTTAGAACAAGTTACCTTAGTTTTTCATCCTGTAATGTGGATAAAGGTAGTGGCTAACATTTATTGATAATTTATTGTATTAGAAATATTGTATTTATGCTTTTATTCTGTATTCTTTTGGGTTGTGGAATACATTGATAGAAGAATGATGTAATCAAATCATTTAGAAATGCAATAGATAATCATAATGTTTTTTCTCTGAATTTGGTATAGCAGAAATCTCTTTAAGATCTCTTCATCTATGTAAGCACAGTAAGCAGTTTGTATAGCTGTGACATCAGAGGATTTGATTATGCTTATGGAGAGGGTTTAAGAACTGGACCCGTGATCAGTCCCTCTCCCCCAGAATGACTGATTTATTGTTTTACAACTAGGAGAGGAAGGTTATTTTACTGATTAGAAAGAGACAAGTTTGAAAATGGTAACAGTGAAGTTTTAAAGTGGAGAAAAGCTAGGCTGCAGTGTATGCTTTGAATAGATCTGATACTTATAACTATCTTATTTCTCGTGCACAAAAAGAGAAACTTATTCAAGAGAGCAACTTGGATGGAAGTTAAATTTAATTGGAAAAATGCTTTTTGTTACTTCAGTCAATAATATAACAGAACTTAATTGTTGTTTGAATAGGCCAGGTTTTTATAAGCTGTTAGAGATTTTTATAATTGCTAAAGAACATCTTAATGGATTTTTAGAAGATTACAGCCAAGACTAGGACTAAAATTGTATACTATAAACCTCTTTTCCCTTCTGGGAGAATAAGAGAAAGATGAAGTGCTTTTATTTTTTAGGAATAATACAATTACAACTAATTAGCAATAATTTTTACTAGTATGAGTAAATTAATGGCAAAGTTGCACGTTAAGGAATACAAACATTTAATAAGTCACTGGTTTTGTTTAACAACAATACATGATAAAATTAAAAAGGGGGAATTCACTGTAAAGATTAGCAAATAATAGTTTGGGATACTATTGGAATAAGAAGAAGAATTTAAGGAGTGAACAGAATAGGATTATGGATTCTGGTATTAGTAAAATACTAGGGGGTTCCCCCTTGGACAAATTTTTGGTATCTTGGAACCAGGGGATGTTTCTGATGGTTAAGGAATGACTAAACAATGCACAGTTGAGTTATGTGACATTTGCCATAAATCTGCAAGAGACTTAAAAGTAATTTGTTTTGGTCCCAGTTTAGTTCTTTTCATTATTACAAATTGAAAAAAATAAGACCAGACATTGAAAAATCTTATTCTGATCAAATGAACTTTTGCTTTTGTAGGGCGGCTTTAAGTAATGGTTTCTGTTCACCTCCCCCTAAAGGGGTTTCTTCTTTATGTGCTTTCCTTCCTACCTCTTCAGTCTCTTCCATCTGGCACCTACTTCTCAGACACTGTGGCTTTTCTACCTGGTGTTGCTGGACATACTGCTAAACAGACTTTCCCTCTTCCTTCTTCCTCTGCTCCTCTGTCTTCCCCCCGTCTTGCTGTAACAGGAGATTTGATTTCTTTTGAACATGAGGAACCTGCATATAAGTGGCCTGCTGTAGGTGTTTTTCCTTTCTGCAAAAGAATTGTACCTGATCTAGCTAACCCAGATATTCTGTAAATATAAGACACCACCAACCTTTTACTCCCTCTGATCTCTCCACACGGTGGAGAGATACTACTAAATTTGGTGAGGATTCTGAGGCTCTCATAACCCAACGTCAGGCCATATTTGGAGGTTATGACTCAACCTGGGGGAGACATCATGTACGTAATTAAAATTCACTCTTCCCAGGGGAAAGAACTGCCATTATAGAGGCTGTGAATAGACAAGCTCCCACTGGAAGGAGCTGGCCTGGTAGATATTTCTAATTGGCCATTACAAGACCCTCATAGGGACCCCAATATCTCAGCTGATCTCAACAAACTACATCAGGATAGGAATCACTAATTAGGAGCATGGAGACATACTTGGCACACTCCAAGAACTGAGGTTCCAAGAAACAACCAAAGAAGAAAATGAAACACCAAATTGTTTTTATGACAGATTGTGCTGTGTTAAAGCCACTCAATCTAAGAGACATTTCAATGATTAATACATATTTTGTAAGTCAACTACTGCCAGAAATACGAGAATTTTTTAAAAACATTGCCCTAGGTAGCAATAGAAAAGCACATAGCTTAAAAGTATCGCTCTATATGTATATGAAGGAAAAGTAAAAGATAGGGAGAAACTTCAATCAACAGCCCAGAAAACAGTAGCTTCCTCTCAAGCTTGGCCTCCTACCTAGCCCAGCCCTGTATCTCTCCAAGCTTCAGCCCCTGCCCAGACACCCCCACTTCTTTTCTAAACTTGGCCTTCTCCCCACACAGCTCCAACTCCTTTCCAACCTTGGACCCCTGGCCAGACTGCTGCAACTCCCTTCCACTTTTGGGTTTCTGGACAAGCAGCTTCAGGACCCTTCCAAGTTGTGCCTCCTGACTATCTATGCTTTTATTGTTATAATGTAGGCCATACAGTCAGGAATTGTAAAAAGAAACAGTAGGATTTAAAGGATGAAAATAGAACTGGAGGAAGTCCCGGAAGAACCCAAGTAGAGTCTTCAACATGAAGGTTCAGGGGAGAGATGGGGACAGTTGATTTTGGTGAGGATCCTTTTGTTTTCCCTGATCCTGATATCCTTGCTATGATTATCCTTGTCTCTACCACTCCCCAGACTTGTGAACCCTACATCAACATTAAGGTTGGTGACAGAGTTTATAATTGCTCACTAGATGCTGAAGCTTCTAATTCAATGGTAATAAGTACTCCAGGATCCGATTATTTTTCTATTGGATTTCTAGATGTTGTAGGGATCTTGGGAAAGCCTTTAAGAATCCTCAGATTGAGGGGTAAGAGGGAAAGCAGTGACTGTCTTGAGCTCTCTCCCAAAGCCCTCCATATACCTAAAAAAATGTCTCTAAACAAATTCTAAAGCAGCAGAACCCACAAAAAGACAGAGTGAAACAAATTTCCAGCCCAAGACAACCTGGATGGTTGATCAGAAAGGTATATTGCGCCAGGGGGAAGAGGAGTGCAGTTCGGTGTGGGCAAGCAGGCCGCAGCGACCCTGGAGCAGTCCTCAGAGGACTGAATCGCAGGCAGCTGTGGTGGTTTCCAGACTTCTCAACCTATGAACTCCAAAGACAACTTGGAAGTTCAGTGGTAAAAGTCTGTGACTGCAGTGAGAGAGGAGCTAGGTCTCAGCCACAAGTCTGAAGTGCGGCCCAGGGCCGCGGCTTTTTCCTGAGCTTCAGGCTCACAAACTGAGGGGGAATCAAGTGGCTGATCAGAGGGGGATTGCAGGGATCTCTTTGCCAGTGCTGGGGCAGGAAGCTCTTGCTTTACTGGTGCTTGGATCTAGGTCACAGTTCTGAGGGGCGATCCTGGGACCAGGAGGAGCACTGGTGCGGTGGAGCTTGTTGTGGTGGTGGAGAGAAAACACCTCGGCTCTTATCACACCACCTTGGAAGAACTAAAATTTACAGGTCCTTAGAAGTAGCTCTGAAAACAGCTGTACAAACCCCTGAAGCTTGGGACAGTACACTCTTCACATTGGAAGCAGACTTTTACCTTAACAAAGAGTTTAAAATGCAAGTAATTGGCCAGGATCATGAGTAAGCAGTGCAAAAAGAGTCAGACTGTATTATCTTACTTTGGTGACAAAGAAGATCAAAACATACAACCAGAAGAAGACAACAAAGCCAAAGCTCCTACATCCAAAGCCTCCAAGAAAAATATGAATCAGTCCCAG
Organism: Vombatus ursinus; assembly: GCF_900497805.2. NCBI lineage: Eukaryota > Metazoa > Chordata > Mammalia > Diprotodontia > Vombatidae > Vombatus > Vombatus ursinus. Next base: position 707,793 of record NW_020954713.1, on the reverse strand, counting down.
GCCTTGGAAGAGCTCAAAAGGTATTTTGAGAAGCGCCTAAGAGAAGTAGAGGAAAAACTGAGAGTGATGCAAGAAAATCATGAAAAACAAGTCAACAGCTTGCTAAAGGTGACCCAAAAAAAAACTGAAGAAAATAACACCTTAAAAAATAGCCTAACCCAAATGGCAAAAGTGGTCCAAAAAGCCAATGAGGAGAAGAATGCCCTAAAAAGCAAAATTGGTCAAATAGAAAAGGAAGTACAAAAGATTACTGAAGAAAATACTTCCTTAAAAATTGAAATAGAGCAGTTGGAAGCTAGTGACTTTATGAGAAATCAAGACCTGTAAAACAAATCCAAAAGAATGAAAAATTAGAAAACAATGTGAAATATCTCATTGGAAAAACAACTGACCTGGAAAATAGATCCAGGAGAGAGAATTGAAAAATTATTGGACTATCTGAAAGCCATGATCAAAAAAAGAGCCTAGACATCATCTTTCAAGAAATTATCAAGGAAAATTGTCCTGATATTTTAGAACCAGAGGGCAAAATAGAAATTGAAAGAATCCACCAATCTCCTCCTAAAAGAGATCCCCAAAGGAAAACTCCTAGGAATATTGCAGCCAAATTCCAGAGTTCCCAGGTTAAGGAGAAAATATTACAAGTAGCCAGAAAGAAACAATTCAAGTATTGTGGAAACTCAATCAGGGTAACACAAGATTTAGCTGCTTCTACATTAAGGGACCACAGGGCATGGAATATAATAATCCGGAGAGCAAAGGAGATAAGATTACAACCAAAAATCACCTACCCAGTAAAACTGAGTATAATCCTGCAGGGGAAAAAATGGTCATTCAGTGAAATAGAGGACTATCAAGCATTCCTGATGAAAAGACCAGAGTTGAATAGCAAGTTTGATTTTCAAATACAAGACTCGAGTGGAACATGAAGAGGTAAACAGGAAAGAGAAAATCATAAGAGACTTATTTGGACTGTTTACATTCCTGCACGGAAAGATGATATTTGTAACTCATGAGACCTTTGTCAGTGTTAGGGTAGTTGGAGGGAAAAAATTACATGTATGTACATATATATATATATATATATATATATAGAGAGAGAGAGAGAGAGAGAGAGAGAGAGAGAGAGAGAGGGCACAGGGTGAGTTGAAGATGAAGGGGTCATATCTAGAGAATAAAATTAAGGGGTGAGAGAGGAATATACTAGGAGAAAGAGAAAAGCATAGGTAGAATGGGGTAAATTATCCCACAAAAAAAAATAGAAAAAAAAGACTCTTACAGTGGAGGGGAAATGGGAGAAGGTGAGAGGGAATGAGTGAATCTTATTCTCATAGAATTTAACTTAAGAAGGGAATAACATACACACTCAATTGGGTGTGGAAATCTGTCTTACCCTACAGGAAAATAGGAGGGAAGGGGACGAGAGAGTAGGGGAATGATACAGAGGAGGGAAGATTGGGAAAGGGAGTAATCAGAAGCAAATACTTCTGAGGAGGGACAGGATCAAAAGAAAGAATAGAATAAATGGGTGGGCAGGATAAGATTAAGGGAAATAGAGTTAGTTTTTCACAACATGTCTACTAAAGAAGTGTTTTGCATAACTGCACATATACAACCTATATTTAATTGCTTGCCTTATCAGTGAGGGTGGGTGGGGAGGGAGGAAGGGAGAAAATTTGGCCAAAGTTTTGAAAACACATGTTTAAAAAAAATGTTTTCACATGCAACTGGGAAATAAAAAATACAGGAAATGGGGTATAGAAATCCATCCTGCCCTACATGAAAATTGATGGGGAAGGGGATAAGAGAAGGGGGGGAGAGATAGAAAGGAAGGCAGACTAGGGGAAGGGGTACTTAGAATGCATGCCATCTTGGGGTGGGGGGAGGGGCGAGATGGTGTGAAAATTTGGAACTCAAAATCTTGTGGAAGTAAATGCTGAAAACAAAAAAATAAATAAAAATTACCATTAAAAAAAAAGAATCCTCAGATTGTTTCCCAGAATAGTAACTGTTGGCCCTCTTTCAGCAGAACATTCCTTTCTCCTTATGTCTGAATCTCCAATTAACCTGTTAGATCATGATCTTCTCTGTAGACTAAGAGCCACTGTTTTCTGCTTCCCAGATGGATCTCTGGCCCTGCAACAGCCTGAGGACTCATTCTCTTTGCTCCCTATGTTGGTTCAGAATGTCCAAGAGAGTCTGGTGTATAGTCCTGATATATTATCAAATATCCCTAATTCTCCATGGCTGCTTCATCCTCAGCTGTAGGATTGTTAAAATCTGCTATCCTCATTACTATCAAGACAATGAAAGGTCCCTTGCCATCCATTTTCCGATATCTTTTGTCAAGGGAAGCTATTGAGGTTATTTCACTCATTATCGACTCTCTGAGTACAATACAATACAAGGTATTATTGTTCCATGTACATCCCTTTGCGACCCTCCTATTCTCCCTATTAAGAAACCTTAGCTAAGGTCTGATATCAAATCTGTTTATTGTTTTACACAAGATTTCCCCCAGACATCCAGTAATTCCAAATCCTGCAACCATCATCTCCTCCATTCCTTGTGAAGCTACCTGCTTTACTGTGATAGATCTTTGCTCTGCCTTTTTTAGTATCCCCATTCACTCAGACACCCAATACATCTTTGCTTTCACTTGGAAGAACATACAATGGATGTAGGCCATCTACTTCAAGGATATGTAGAAAACCCCATCCATTTTCTTAAATTTTGCAACAGGATTTAGCTTCCATCACTTTCAGGCTTTAGTAGAGTCAGTACATTGATGTTCTCCTTTGCACCTAGTGTTGGGATTGGCCAAGATAATAGAAATCATCTTCTTCTTCAGCTTTATCTGAGAAGTCATAAAGTTTCTAAATCAAAATCTAAATCACTGGTGCCTCCCCTAAGTTGAATACTTCAGTTTCATTTTGTCTGCTGGCAGTAAATCTGTTTGTTTTAAGCACAAACAGTTCTTCAGCAGTTGCCCATGACTAAGAAACAATTGTATTCTCATTTGGGAGCAGCTGGATATTGCCGCCAGTGGAATCCATCTTTTGATGAGATCACTAAGCCCCTAGTTTTTCTAATCAGAGACTTCATTCCAGAACTTTTGCACCTAGATCCTGAATAATTGACTGTATTCACAGACCTTAAAACAGCCTTCTTATCAGGTCCATCACTGTGAGTCCCAGGTTACAGTAAACTCTTTTCTCTTTTTGTTCATAAATGTAAGGGAGTAGCTTCAGGAATCCTCATTCAATGTTTTTGACCCTCTTTTTGCCCTATAGTTTATTATTCCACTCAGCTAAATTTGGTGGCTGTGAGGATTTTCCCTTGCCTATGAGGGTAGCTGCCATTTCCATTTTAGTTGAAAAGGCATGTGATTTGATTTTGGGTGTTCCTCTTATAGGGCAATGTTGGGGTTCTTTTGTGTAGACATCACACTCAAGCTTTCTCTGTTCAAAGACTTGCCAGATATGAAATGACTTTACTGAGCAAGAAAAAAAATCATTGTTCTGTTCACAAGCCAGCCACATCTCTTCCTGGTCTTTAGGGAAGCCTCTCCATGACTGCTCCTCTGTGCTAGATATGACCAAGAGATCCCACAATGATCTGATACCTCTTTACAGAATTCTGACCTCATCCTGTATATTGACGGTTCCTCTTTTATGAGAGATGGTGTCCATTATGCAGGTGCCACTGTGCTTACTGACTATGCCACTGTTTGGACAGCTTCTTCTGCTACCTAATCTCAGTGCCCAGGCTGCTAAGTTAATTGTACTTACTCAAGCTCGCCCGCTGGCTGATGATCAAAGTGCTACTATCTACTGTGATTCCTGTTACACCTTTGGAGTTTGTCATGCTATCAGGATGCTGTGGTTACAGAAGGATTTCTTAACTTCTTCTGGTAAGGTTATTACAAATGCAAACTACATGGGAGGACTTTTATGTGCCCTACAAGTTCCTAGTGTTCTGGCCACTGTTCATTGTCCTATCCACACTAATGGAACTGACCCTGTTTCAAGAGGAAACAATTGTTCTGATACTGCCAAAAACTTGCTGCCTTTGATGGCCCCCACACATGTTTTATCTTATTGCTTCTGATGCTGCTGACCTCTATCTTAAAAGGCCTCTGAAATTGCTAAGTGGGGGCAGCGTTTTCATGCTAAGCCGGTATCCAGGGTCTAGGAGGCTATGAAAAGCAAACCACTCCCGCCTTAGAGTTTTTGTCACCAAGTATGCCTACCTGTTCATAAGGGAGGCCGTTTTGGAACACAAGGGATTGTTCATATGATTAGAAAGGCACAGGTAACTTACAGTGTTATTCTTGTTGCTGCGCATATTTGTTCTTCTTGTTCTACTTGTCAGACATTTAATCAACGTGCATTGCGTGCTTTCAGGGGCCACCATCTAGCTTGTATTCCTTCTGAGCATTTGCAAATTTCAAATTTTACAAATTGATTTCATTAACATGCCTAAATTTAGCCACTATAAAGTTTTTCTTACAATTATTGACCAGCAGACTCACAGGTCATCACCTGAAAGAGATCCCAAGATGAAAACTCACAGGAACATCATAGCTAAGTTTTAAAGTTCCCAATCAAGGAGAAAATATTACAAGCAATGAAGAAAAAAGAAACAATTTAAATACTGTGGAGCTACATGCAGGATAACACAAAATTTGGCAGTTTCAACATTAAAAGACTGAAGGTCATGGGATAATATATTTCAAAGAGCAAAGGAGCTTGGCTTACAACTAAGAATAATGTACCCAGCAAAGCTATGTGCTATCCTGAATGAAAAAAAAAGGATATTTAATGAACTAAAGGACTTTCAGGTATTTGTGAAGAAAAGACCAGAACTGAATGGAAAATCTGACTTAATAGATTCATGAGGAACATGGGGTAAACATTAAAGGCCAATTATGAAGGACTTAAGGTTAAAATCTTTACTTCTTACATGGGAAAACATTATCTGTAACCTTTAAGGATGTTATCATTACTTGGGTAGTTTGAAAGAGCAGATATAGATAGAAAGCTTGTGGTTGAGTTGAGTATGATGGAACAATCCTGTCACCTGGACTGGAACTGGCCTCTTACTGATGGGCAACTGGAGCCAAACTAAAAGAGCAGGCTAGAGGCAGGAGAGTCAGGACACAAACACAATTTTAATTAATTTCATAGTGAAGAAAATGACATATGCATATGGAAGCCACTCCCCCCCCCAACGAAGAGGAGCTTAAAATGCTGGACTAAAGGCAGGTCTTATATACATCCTGGGCTAGACCATAACATAATTATTTTTAGGTCTTGGGATCCCACAGATCCTGTGGGAACAGTATGGGCTCAAATATTGGGGGTTGTGCCCACCCTGTGGGGCTCAGAACCAGAGTTCTATGAGGGGAACAGGAGTGCAGTACCTGTCAGTGACAAGGAACAGGGATTGTGAATATGTGATGGATGGCCCTGGGAAACAGGGGAATCTAAATCCCTCGGTGAATACCTGGTGCTGGTCCAAGCACTACACTTTGCCTACCAGCAAGTGATATCATCCTGAATGCAAAGGATTATTGTTATGCCAAAGCTCAGGGCACAGCTTGCTTTCTAGGCCTTAGCCTAGCAAGGAAAACAGGGTATGTCCAAAATATTTTGACAATCCTAAAAAATAAAATTGGGTAGGGAGAGGTGAAATGGAGCAAGTATCTCAAAAAAAAAATGAGGCACAAATGGAAGAACTATTACAGTGGAGGCAGGACGGGATAGAAGACTGGTAGTGCTGCAGCCTTATTCTCATCAGAACTTAGCTAAAGCAGGAATAACATAAATATCTAGAAGGGCATAAAAGTATTATCAGAGAGAAAGAGGAGGGTGAAGGGATAGGATAATGGAGGGACTCTTAGAAGGGTGTGAAGATCAAGAAACAGGAAGGAAAGGATAAGGAAGGTGTCATTATAACAAAAGATGCTATAGAAAGTAACTTCAATACTAAACCAATATGCACCAAAATGCTATAGCATCCAAAAATTTTAAAGGAAAAGCTAAATAAACTACAGATAGAAATGGATAGCAAAATTATAACATTGAGAAACTTCAATCTTCCCCTCCAAGAACTAGATAAATGTGAGAAAATATAATAAAGAAGTCAAGGAGAGGAATAGAATTTTAGATAAGCTAGGTATGATAGCTATCTGGAGAGAATTGAATAGAAACAGAAAGGAATATGCCTTTTTTTTTTTGGTGGTACATGGTACCTTTACAAAAATTGACTATATTAGGACATAATGTAGCTAAATCTAGAAAAGCAGAAATATTAAATGCATCCTTTTTAGATCATAATGTAATAAAAATTATATTTAATAAGGGACCATGGAAACACATATTAAAATTAATTGGAGACTAAATAACTTAATCTTAAAGAATGAGTGGGTTAAAGAAATCATAGAAACAATGAATGATTTTATTAAAGAGAATGATAATAATGAAACAACATATCTAAATCTATGGGATGCAGAAAAAGCAGTAGTCAGAGGAAAAGTTATATCTCTAAATGCTTGCATCAATTAAACAGAGAAAGAACAGACCAATGAATTGGGTGTGCAATTTAAAAAACTAGAAAAAGAAGAAATTGAAAACCCCCAATTAAGCAGCAAATTGAAAACCTTAAAAATTAAACATGAGATGGATTGAATGTAAAAAAAAACTATTGAATTAATAAAACTAAAAATTTGTTTAATAAACAAACTCATGAAATAGATAAATAATTGATTAGTATGATAGAGAAGAAAATCATATTATTTGTATCAAAAATGAAAAAGGTGAATATATCACTAATGAAGATGAAATCAAAGCAATCATTAAGAGTTAATTTGCCCAATTATATGTCAATAAATTTAACAATTTAAGTGACATGGAAGAATATTTACAAAAGATCAATTAATTCCAATACTAAATAAATCATTTGGAATAATAGATAACGAAGGAGTCTTCCCAAACTCCTTTTATGAAACAAATATGTTGCTGATACCTAAATCAGGAAGAGAAATAAAATGATAGACCAATTTCATTAATGACTATGGATGCAAAAACCATAAATAAAATACTAGCCAGAAGACAACAATGTATCACAAAGATTATGCAAGGTGATCAAGTGGGATTTGTACCAGGAATGCAGGGATAGTTTAACATGAGGAAAACTATTAACATAATTGATTATATTAATAACAAAAAAAATAAAAATCAATTGGTTATATTAATAGATACATGAAATGTTTTTGACAAAAAAACACTCATTCTTATTAAAAACACTCAAAAACATAGGTACAAATGTATTTTTCCTTAAAATGATAAGAAGCATCTACCTAAAACCATCAGCAAACATTGTCTGTAATGAGGATAAGCTAGAAGACTTTCCAATAAGATCAGGGTGAAACAAAGATGCCCATTATCACCACTATTATTCAATATTGTACTAGAAAGGCAGGCAATAGCAATGAGAAGAAAAATAAATTGAAAAAGTAAGAATTACCTAAAGATTCAACTAAGAATTTGTTGAAACAATTAATAATTTTAGCAAAGTAACAGGATATAAAATAAACACATAAATCATCAGCATTTCCATATATCACCCACAAAACCTTGCAAGAGGAGATAGCAAGAGATACCCCATTTAAAGTAATTGTGGACCGGATAAAATACCTGAGAGTATACCTGCCCAGACAAACCCAAGAATGACATGAACATAATTATGAGATGTTTTTATACAAATAAAATCAAATTTAAATAATTGGAGAAATATTACTTGTTCATGGGTGGGCAGAGCCAATATAATACAAATTACAATTCTACCTAAACTATTCTATTTATCAATGCCACCCCAATTAAACTACTAAAAATTATTTTATTGAGCTGGAAATAAATAATAAAATTCATTTAGAAGAACAAAATGTCAAGAATATCAAAGGAATTAGTGAAAAAAAATGTAAAAGAAGGAGGTTTAGTAATACCAGATCTTAAATTATATTGTAAGGCAGCAGTTATCAAAGCTATCTGGTACTGGCTAAGAAATAGAAATGTGGAACAGTGAAACACAGTAGTAAATGATTATAGTAACCTTGGGTTTGACAGATGTAAAGATTTAAGCTTTTGAAACAAGAATACACTATTTGGTAAAAAAAAAAATTGTTGGGGAAATTGGAAAACAGTCTGGTAGCAATTGAGTACAGATCAATATCTTATACGATTTCCCAAGATAAGGTCAAAATGGATACATGACTTAGATATAAAGGGTGATAGAAGAAAACTAGAAGAAAATGGAATATATCACATATGAGACTTATGGATAAGAGAAGAATTCATGAATAAACAAGAGTTAGAGAGCATTGTGAAATGTGAAATGGATAATTTTGATTATATTAAATTAAAAAGTGTTTGTACAAATAAAACCAATGTAGCCAAGATTAAAATGAAAGCAGAAAACTGGGGAAAAATTTTTTAGACAGTTTCTCAGATGAAGGCCTCATATCTTAAATATATAGAGAACTTCAGGAAATTTAGGAGAATATGAGTCATTTCCCAATCGATAAATGGTCAAAGGATATGAACAGGAAGTTTTCAGATGAAGAAATCAAAACTATAAATGGTCATATGAAAAATGCTCTAAGTCATGATTGATTAGAAAAATGCAAATTAAAAAACAAACTTTGAGATATCATCTTACACCTATCAGATTGGCTGAAATGATAGAAGGGGAAAATGACAAATGTTGGAGGGGATGTGGAAAAATTGAGACATTAGCACATTGTTGGTGGAATTTTTAACTTATCGGACAATTTTGGAGAGCAATCTAATTATGCCCAAAGAGTTATAAAACTGTGTATATCCTTTGACCCAGCAATATTATTATTAGGTCTGTTTACCAAGATGATCAGGGAAAAAGGAAAAAAGAAACCAATATGTTCTCAAATGTTTATAGTAGCTCTCTTTATGGTGGCAAAGAAATGGAAATTGAGGGGATGCCCATCAACTGGAGAATGGCTAAACAAGTTGTGGTACATGATTCTGATTGAATACTATTGTGCTGTAAGAAATGATGAACTGGTTGATTTTAGAAAAAACATGGAAGGGCTTGCATAATATAATAAAAAGTGAAGTGAGAAGAACCAAGAAAACATTGTATACAGCAATAGCAATATTATTTGGAGAATAATTGTGAACGACCAAGTTATTCTGAATACAATAAATATTCAAATCAACTGTAAAGGACCTATGAAAGAAGATGCTGTACACTTCAGAGAAAGAACTTATAAATAGAAGTATGCATAGTATAGTTTTATATATATTTGTAAATCTGTGTCAGATGATGGCCTTCTCTAGAGTGGGATGAGAAGGAAGGAAGGGAGGCAGTTTGGAAATTAAAATATAGCCAACTAGCCATACCAGATCAAAAACTGTATTATAAAAAAGCAATCATTAAAACTATTTGATACTACCTAAGAAATAGAATGGCGAATCAGTGGAATAGATTAGGTACACAAGACACAGTGGTCAATGATTATGGTAATCTACTGTTTGATGAACCCAAGACTCCAGCTTCTGGGATAAGAACACTATTTGACAAAAACTGCTGGGGAAACTAGAAAATGATATGACAGAAACTAGGCATAGACCAACATCTTACACCATATACCAAGATAAAGTCAAAATGGGTACATGTTTTAGACATAAAGTTTGATACCATAAGCAAATTAGGAGAGCAAGGAATAGTTTGTCTGTCAGATCTATGGAGAAGGGAAGAATTTATGGCCAAAAAAGGGATAGAAAACATTATGAAATGTAAAATTAATAGTTTTAATTACATTAAATTAAAAAAGGTTTTGCACAAGTAAAATCAATGCAACCAAGATAGAAGGAAAGCAGTGAGCTAGGAAACAATTTTTACAGGCAGTGTCTATGATAAAGGCCTCATTTCTAAAATATATAGAGAACTGAGTCAAATTTATAAGAATACAAGTCATTCCCCAATTGATAAACAGTCAAAGGATATGAATAGGAAGTTTTTAGATGAAGAAATTAAAGCTATCTATAGTCATATGAAAAATGCTCCAAATCAGTATTGATTAGAGAAATGCAAATTAAAACAGCTCTAAGGCACTACCTCACAGTGATCCAATTGGTTAATATGACAAAACAGGAAAATGATAAATGTTGGAGGAGATGTGGGAAAATTGGAACACTAATGCATCATTGGTGGAGTTGTGAACTGATCTAACCATTCTGAAAAGCAATTTGGAACTATGCCAAAAGGGTTATAAAATTGTACATACCCTTGGATCCAGCAATACCACTACTAAGTCTGTATTTCAAAGAAATCATAAAAAAGGGAAAAGGACCCACATGTACAAAAATATTTCTAGCAGTCCTTTTTTTAAAAAATTTTTTCTATTTTTAGGCAATTGGGATTAAGTGACTTGCCCAGGGTCACACAGCTAGTGAGTATTTGGTCTAAGGCTGGATTTGAACTCAGGTCCTCCTGATGTCAGGGCTGATGCTTTATCCACTGTGGCACCTAGCTGCCCCTAGCAGTTCTTTTTGTGGCAGTGAAGAATTGGAAATTGAGGAGATGCCATCACTTGGGGAATGGTTGAACAAGTTGTGGTATATAAATGTAATGGAATGCCATTGTTCTGTAAGAAATGATGAGCAGGTGGACTTCAGAAAAATCTGGAAACACTTACATGAAGTGATGCTGAGTGAAGTGAGCAGAACCAGGAGAACATTGTACACAATAACCGAAATACTGTATGATGATCAACTATGATTTACTTAGCTGTTCTCAGCAATACAATGATTCAAGACAATTCCAAAAGACTCATGATGGAAAATGCTGTCAACATCCAGAGGAAGAACTATGAAGTTTGAATGCAGATAGAAGCTTATTTTCTCTTTCTCTTTTTTCTTTCTCTCGGTTTTTCCTTTTTGTTCTGATTCTTCCTTCACAATATGATGAATGTGGAAATATGCTTAATATAATTGTGTATGTATAGCTTATATCAGATTGCTTGCCATCTTGGGGAGGGGGGAGGGGAGAGAGGGAGGGAGAAAAAAATTAGAACTCAAAATATTATAAAAGTGAATGTTGAAAAAATAAAGCAAAAAAAAATAAAGGCAAGACCCCAAAATCTACTTGCTCCCCATGGAACTAAAACAAAATTCATTCTCTCCCTTCCAACTTGAAGAGTTCCTAATCTTTTCTCCAAGTAGAAATCAGATTACCTAATTTTGTATCCTGGCTTGTATTCTATTCACTGTTTTCTTTTAATCAATTGGTTTTATTTGATCAATTGTTTTTAATGCATAGAAATCTGTCTAGTTCTGTATTCAAGGTGTCTGGACTGACTGGGGAGTCCCATTTGACCCATTTATTACACCTGTTTTGCTAACAAATTGTATAACTCAGATTGGTTCCTCAGTTATTATTAATTACCCACCACAATGTGAAGGCCCTTGATCAGAATTCTGTCCTGACTAAAGTGGCTCAAGGTTCCAGAGCTAGACCTTAGAGGACCTTAGAGATCATATATTCTAGCCTTCCTTCTTGTACAGTTGTGCAAATCAAGGCTAAGTGATTTGCACAAGGTCACACAGATTGTAAGTGTCAGAGGTTGTATTTGAACTCAGGTCCTCTAACTTGTGAGTCTGGGTTCTTTGCACTGTACCAAATTGTGGGATCCCCAGATGCCAAAGAGAACATTGTTATTGACTTTACCCTTCTGTTCCTGACCCAAGAGTTGTTTATGTAATTCAGTTAAGCAAAGACACTGGCTTACCTTACAGTGGAAGGAGCCTGGAGCCAAGAGTCAAGAGGGTCTGGCCTGGTTCTGCTAGGCTAGTTTATGACCTGGAGCCTTTCTTTCTCCTCTCTCTGAGGTTCAGTTTCTCTATATGACTTGCAGAGGGCAGAAGAGATAAATCTGGACAGGATATTAGGAAAAGGTGGGAGAAGGGAAGGAAGTAATAATTTATTAAATGTTTATCATATACTAGGCACTGTGACAAACACTTTACAAATATTTTCTCACTCTATCTTCATAATCATGGGAGATAGGAAATGGAGGCAGATACAAGTTAAATGACTTGTCTGGGTCATACAGTTAGTAAGCATTTGAGACTGGATGTGAACTTCCTGACTCCAGCTCCAGCCCTTTATCAACAGCACCACCTAGCTGTAATATATTAGTACATTCAGATGGTTATTGTAGACCTTGAGATGTCAGATCTGAAAGGGACAATAGCACACAGAATGCCACAACTGAGAAGGACTTTTGAGATCATGCGGTTATAGATTTAGAGCTGGAAGGAATCACAGAAGTCATCTAGTTCAACCCCCCTCATTTTATGATGAGGAAACTGAGGCAAAAACTGCTAAATGACTTGCCCCATCACACAAGTAATAGAGATGAGATTTGAATGAAAACCCTCTGACTCTAAGTCCAGTGATCTTTGCAATGAACCATGCTATCACCTATGTACTTAGCACTGCCCTAGAGACTAAAGGGGTATGATAGTAAATCATGATATCCCACCCATTTACTTAGGAAGGGAGGAAACTGAGATCCAAGGAGGGAAACAGAATTGCCCAAAGTCAAATGACAACCCAGAGCTCCTAACTTCTAGCCCAGAGTATTTTAAATGGTATTTTAGCTTCTTTTCTGGTTCCCAAGGCTAATGGTTAATATCTGTGACTTATTTAAATAAATTAACAAATTAACTTTAAAATAAATAAATTTAAATTTTTGAAAAAGACAAAAAAGATTCTATATAATGCATTGGAAGTGTTCTCTTTTCTTAGATTTTCCTAGAGTACTTCGGCTAAGTCTATCATTTGTCTCCATCATTTCAGTTTTTAAAAAACATTATAGTTATTCATGGACATCTTACACCTCTTACCCCATAGAATGGAAGCTTCTTGAGGGTAGCGATTGTGCCATCTTTATGTTGTTGTATCATTCCACTGGGATATTGACCAGCTTACACACACTTGATTGTTGGGTCTTGAAGTTCATGGCTATCTCATGAGGTAGAGGACAACAGAGATGTTGAATTTTTCTTAGATTTCTCAGTCAGCTTCAATATGATGCATTTTTAGATCTCTTTGTAAGAGTTTTGGGGTGCAGCTCAGATGAACTGTCTTCCTGCTGCTGTGTCATCTTGGCTTCATCTTCTCTCCCGTGAAAATGTAAATACTTCATTCTTGTTTAGTTCCTTATGATTTCTTGCTCATATTTGCTTTTCAATTTTACTGTTAATTCTAGGGTTTGTATTTCAGTGTTTCTATTTAGCTCTTGACTTTGCATCAGGAATCCTTGAAAGTTCCCTTATTTTTTTAAAATTCCATTCACAACACCCTCATCTCCATTAGATAGATATGCTGGGAGAATTCTTCTTAGTTGTGAGCTCATATCTTTTGCTTTTCGACACATCAAATTTCAAACTCTCTGCTCCTTTTAGTGATATCTGCCAAATCTTCTGTGAATTTGCCTGTGGCTACTTGGTACTTCAATTCTTTCTTCCTGGTTGTTTTTCTTTAACCTAGAAGTTCTAAGTTTTGGCTATGTGTGATTTCATATCAGGGTTACTTTCAAGAGGTTAATTCTTTCTCTTTTCACTTTGCGCTCTCCTCCTAAGATATCAAGGAAGGTATTTTTCCTGAGTTCTTGAAATAAAATGTGTAAGCTCTCTTTTCAGTCATGGCTTTCAGTTAGTCTTGTAATTCTTCATTATCTCTCCTCAATCTGTTTTCCAAGTCAGTTGTTTTTTATATGATACTTTATGTTTTCTTCTATTTTTTCAGTCTTTTGATTTTAAATTAATATTTCTTGTTGTCTCATTGAGTTATTCACTTCCGTTAGTTACATTCTAATTTCCAAGCCTGTTGTCTGGGTAAGATTACCACTAGGAGAAAAAACTACAATCTATTCTTTAATACAACCTCCTTGCTTCCTCCTATCAAACTCTGGGTATTGCTTATTGTCCATCTGAAATATTTCTATCCAAGGTACATTCATGGAAAGGCTAACTGATTCATTGAACTGCCCTTCTAACTGCATTGAATAATTTGACCAACAGATACTCATCATCTTCTTGGGCTTTCCAGTGTGGATGTCTAGGAAGATTTCTTTTCAGTGACCAGGGATGATGATGATGATGATGACAATCATGGTAATAACAGTAACATCTTGCTTTTCTGTAGTACTTCAAGGTTTGAAAATCTCTTTCTTCCTAATAGCCCTATGAAGCAGGTTATTATTATTGCCATCTTACAAATTAAGAAACTGAGGCTCAAAGATCTGTGACTAGCTTAAAACAGCACAGCCTATGATTGTTGCAGGAAAGACTTGAACTAAGAGTCAATTGGAATAAGAGGCCTTTTTCCTATCTTGAGGCCACATTGTTTTATTGAGAATATTTGGCAAACAAAATGAGGAAGGAAATCGATTCTAGAAAAATGAAGAGAGGATGAGGCCAGAATTACCTTGGGGGATCATTTCAAGAATCAGTGGAGATCTGTATATACAATATATAATACAGTAGAGCAGACCCCACTTTTCTGGTAAGAAGGGTGACTCCTGGTAAGGAACTATGGGCGTGGTATGTCAGCCCCAAAGATGTCTTCCTTGCTTTCCCTTTTTGTACAGTGAAAGTCTTATACCTGACATGTGTTAGAAATGACCCCTATTCTTCAGGGGTTCTGGGATGGTGATTGGAGGGGAGGAAGGTATTATTTGCCATCTCCACTTCTAAATCAAAGCTTTGAAAACTTGTACAAAATTTAGTACAGTAATTAGTTGAGGGGGTTGAGAGTGTGAGGGTGTAATAGTTGTTAATTTACCTAAAAGCAGTTAACTGGCACAGTGAATAGTCCCAGGCTTCCTGCCCCAGGTCAGCCTTCTCAAGGAATGCCCACCCTGTTGCCAGGGACCTTGAGGCCTCTCAGAATCTGGCAGAAAGCATGCTTAAGATCAGAGGGCTAGAGCTTATTCTCCAGGGACAGGAAGCTGCCTCCGCCTTTCCCCATTCTTCTTCACTCCATTCCTCCTTGTTTTCTACATCTTTTCTGTCTATTCCTGTGTATCCCCATAGCTTCCCATGGCCAGTGGGACATGTTTCTCAATCAAAGCATTCCCCAAGCTGTAGCCTGTGCCCTGCCTTGGCCTTATTGCCCTTGGGAGGAGACAAGGAAGGAGCTCATGGGAAAGAAGGAGGACAAGTCTTTATGGAAACATTAAATATGGCAGGGACTTCAGAATTAAATACAGTAGAAATAGCCCTGACCCTGGAGTAGGAAAACCTGTATTCAAATCCTGCCTCTAACACAGCCAAACCGTATGACATTGGTCCAATCACTTAGCCTCCATGGGAATTGGAATAGATAGCTTCTGTGGTCCCTTGCAACTTCCATTCTATAATCCTGTAATCCTTTATTGCAATCCTATGAGCATTCATTAAGTGACTGCGATAGGGAGCTATTAGATCTTCTTGAGCAGAGAAAAGACAAGGTTAAGCATCTGCTCTGGGAACACCAATTCCTGTTGATATTCTAGGAACAACTGTGTGAAGAATGGATTAAAGAGGGGAGAAGCTAGAGTCAGGGAAACCAGTAAGGAGGCTATTGCATTAATGAAGACAAGAAATGACAGGGGACTAAAAGGAAAAAAGTGGTTGTGATATGAATAGAGAGAAAGGGACTTATATCAGAAGTGACATTGACAAGAGTTAGTAAATGATAGGACACTGGGCTGAAGGAGCTTGAAGAGTGGAGGATGACTCGTAGGGAGCAAACCTATATCCATAGGACAGAGAATGTCAGAGCTCAGAATGACCTTAGAGATCATTATGTCCAACCCTCTCATTTTACAGAGGAGAAATGTGAGACTCAGAGAAGAGGAGAGCTTGGCTAAAGAAACACAGTAATTCAGTGGCAGGGATAGGATTTTAACCCAGGTCTTGTGAACTCCCAATCCACTCTGATATCAGAGATTGGCAGATCTTCGTGCTTAAATTAAATATAATATTCCCTAGGGGAAATGGCACCACATCTATGTCCTAGGAACACACCCCTTCCCACTTTTCCTACTTCCTATTCAGTGACCACTGAACAGCAAAGATTGCTCTATTGAAGGGGATTGGGGTTTAAACCTCTTAGTTCCTTAATAGTATCTAAGTCTGGAGCCTACTTATCTCTTTGAAATCTCTGCTCTGGGTCCAGAAGAAAGACTCCAAGATGGGGTTGGGAGCAGCCTTGATCCTGTGAGGGTCATGAACACCCATGAACCTGCTCAGGGACAAAACAATAGTCCTGTACAAAGAGGTGAATACCCAGAAACTCTTCTTTCCTATCTAGCCCTTTGAGAGCTCTCTCGGTCAAATCCTCTCCACCCCAGCTAATTTAAAACATATTGAGAGAAACAGAGTATTAGGGGACGGGAGGAGGCTCCCATGGGGGGATAAGAGAGGGAAAGAAATGTCTCCATAGTGTACAGGTGCTGAAGCTGGGGGAAGAGAAGATGCCTATGGTTCTCAGAAAGGGGAATTCTGGATTATCAGAAAGGGTGCAGGACAATTGCTGCAAACGGATCAGGAAGGCTCCTAGAGTTTCTGGGCCAAAAGATAACATTCTCCTTCACTCAAATTCAGCAAGCATCTATTAAATGTATGAAAGTATCTGTTAAATCTATGCAAAACCTTGTGCTCAGTCCTGGGAGGGAGAGAAGGCAATGGGCAGAGAGAAGTAGGCTTGAGATAAGATGTATCTGCTCACAGGTAACCAACAGTCTAGTGTGAAGTTTCAGCTAAACAGATATCCATATCACGTAATAGTACATAAAAAGTATATCAGAAGGTGAGTGTGTGTATGTGTGGTTGGGCTCCTTTGGTGGTGGCCCCTGCTGTTTTGACAGAGGATAGGTAAGAAGAAAACAACAGGCTCAAGGAGGGGACAAAAATAGAAGCAGATAAAGGAGTAAGAAGAAGAAGAAGAGGGATAAAATGGATGGTAATGGTAATGTGGATGGGATGAGGAGGATAATATGACAGAGTCAACAATGATTTATTCAGTGTCTGCTATGTGTTATCCCCCATGCTAATCATGGGGATACAAGCAAAGGCAAAAAATAGTTCCTGCCGTCAAAGAACTCATAGTTTAATGGAAGAGCAACATGTAAACAACTATGTACAAACAAGATATAGACAGGATGAATTGGAGATAATAACTAACGTTAAGGGTGATTGAGAAAGGCCCCTTGTAAAAGGTGAGATTTTGAGCTGGTTCTTAATCGAAGTCATGGAAGCCAGAAGGTGGAGATAAGGAAGGAGAGAATTACAGGCAGGGGGGACAGCCAGTGAAAATTCTAAAACATTAGAGATGGAGAGTGTCATCTGAGGAACAACAAAGAGGCCAGTTTTACTGGATCACAAAATAAGTATTGGGAAATAAAGTGTAAAAGGATTGGAAAAGTAGGAAGAGGCCAGATTATGAAGGACTCTATGTCCTATAGCCTGACACTTGGCTGTTATCTGATGGAATTAAAAATCCCCAAACAGTAGTGATGGTCTATTAGTCCCATTTTATGTATCTTTATTTGCTTTTCTGCCAATCTGGCTCTGCCTTTTAATTTTAATCAGGAGCATTTTCAATTCTTCATTTTTTTGAAGCTGGATAATTTTCGGCATAGCATTGTGTCCCTGATTTATTCTGGGGCTATTCCTATCATTTTGCTTTTTTAAGATTGCTAAATAGATGGTGAAATAATTTGATTATCCAGACTGAATACTGGTAATTCTTAAAGCCTTCATTTTCAATCAAACAGGAAGAGAAACAAAGAATGATATGATAGTGACCAAAATAACCAAACTATTCCATCAATTTGGCAAAAAGTGTGGGCTGGTTACTTGTGTTTTTCTCATACTTTTTAAAGCTTTATTATGTATTCTACTAATTAGACTGTGAATTTATGGTGGCTAATTCTAGATCAAGAGCATGGTCATCTAGAAGAATAATAGAATAGATTCAGAACAAGATGTATTTTTGGACACAGGTAAACTGCAACTTGGTTGTCTTGATTGTATATGCTTGAAAATGTGAGCATGTATGTGTGTATGTATGTATTTGTTTCCAAAGGTTTCATTTTCTTCCCAATGGGTGAGAAATATGAGAGAGTGATGGAGATGAATAGGCATAGGATTGATTTTCCCAAAAATGAAATAAAAAGAAAAGAGGATCATTGGAGCATTTTTAAATGCACAGAAGAGAACTGAAGGAAAGGCAGAATGAAACATAGGTAAATAGGACAGCTTTGAAAGTTGGATGTTGGCTGGGATTCTTATAATCTAACCACTGCTCAGGTTTTCACAATCTAGCCAATAGCCCACAAATGCTCAGATTCCTTAAGAGTCTAGCTAATATAGCAAATCTTCAATAAACCTTGTTTTTGGCTGAAAAAAAAGAAAGTTGGATGTTGAATTGATGTATACTTAAAAGGAAGAACAAACTATGTATAAGTGAGATTTGTGGTTTCATGTGCAACCCTCATTTTCTATTCTCTCCTCTTCAAAAAGTGCCTCAAATCCTTAAAAAAGTAATGGTATAGCTGTATAACTGTCTTTTCCCTACCATTTCTCCTACCTGTTACAGTTCTGTATTCTCCACCATGCTTATAAGGATCAAGTCTCTCTTCCACCTTTTATCCCTTTCTCTCCTCACCCCCTCCCAATGAAGACAGTTTTTATTTCCTTTAGGAACACTTGATCCTCCCATTTAAATGGAGTATGAAGATGTGTTCTTTTAGTACCTTATCCTCCAGGAGAGAGATCAACTTAAGCTTGGAATAATAATAATAGTAATAAAAATAATGAGCATTAAAGTTTGCAAAGCACCATGTTAACTCATTTGATTCTCATAACAATCCTATGAGGTAGGTGCTATTATTACCCCCTTTTTGCAGTTGAAGACACTAAGGCAGAGAAAAGTTAAATGACTTGCCCAGGGTCACATAGTAAGTGTCAGAGGCAGAATTAAAACTCAGATCTCACTGACTCTAAATCCTATGTTCTATTCATTACACCACCTAGCTGAGGCATAAATATGGACATTACGCACTTGATGAAAGTCACTACATAATTTTCCGTACTCTCCATAATGGTTAAGATTTTCAACCTACTTTCTTTGGACTACTTGAGGTTCATAAGGCTCCCTTTACTTCTTGAAATTCAGTAATGTTCCATTACACTCATATGACACAATTCTTTTTCTTATCAATTGTCTGTTATTTATCTATTTTTTAAATTTAATTCATTGAGAGACTTAGAAGTTGTAGGGTATGGTAGTGGGTCCAAACTTGCATCCTCCTCCTGTGTGTGTGTGTCTGTGTCTGTGTCTGTGTGTGTGTGGATGTGTGTCCAAAGTGACAAGAATGACAGCTGTTGTGTTAGCCAACTACCCTAAAAAATATATCTGCTACAGATACATAGTAAGAGTAAACCTATTAAAAATTTTCTACACAAAATAATCAGTTATCAAAGCTATACATGCCCAATCAGTAGCTTCATACAACTATTGTGAATAAAGCACCTTGCTGACATACTTTAACTGGCATAGTACAGTGAAAAAAGAGCTAGGTTTGTAGTTTCTGAACCTAGGTTTGAATCCTAGCTCTGTAATCTCCTACGTATGTGACCTTGGGTAAGTAACTTCACCTCTCTGGGTGTTAGTTTCCTCATTTGTAAAATGTACACATATTGGGGTGAGAGAGGATGCTGTGGGAATAGAGGAAAATCAAACTAGCATAAGCTATAATAAATGAGAGGGATGTTTAAGATAGAGAATGGAAAACTGGCTTTGGAGTCAGTAAGATCTAGATTTGGCTGATGTCTTTGAGACATACTGGTTGTAGAACTTTGTGGGAAATCACTCAATAATTCAGCACCCTGGACAGCTCTCCAAGAAGACTGTAGATGCAGAACTCATGACAAAGATGAAATCACAGGTCCAGTCAAAAACAAAAATCAACTAAACCTAGGGAAATAGGGCTGACTGTTGGAAGAGGGTAAATAGGAATATAAAAGAAATAAACAGGAAAATATATGCCTAACAAATATAAACTTAAAAGTGAAAAATATGTCAAATATCTCTGATAGAAATCTAATATTTAGGAAAGTAAGATAAATATATAAGATCAAAAGTCCTCAATGGTTAAATCGTCAAAAGTTATGAACTAAATATTTTCAAAAGAAGAATTGCTAACTACTAACAGTTAGCTAGGTAGAGTTGGAACTCATTCAATCATTCTGGAAAAGGATAGTGTATTTCTGGTAGAACCAAGAATTCATTCCACTGTTCTGGAGAAGGATTTGGAATGGATGGGGCAGAAATCACTATATCTTTGTATCCTTTGACCTAGACATCTAACTATTGGGCATATATGTCAGGGAGGTCAAAGACAGAAATGTTTCATATGTAATTAAATATTCATAATGGCACTTTTTGAAGTAACAAAAAGCTGGAAATCTAGTGGGTTCTCAAACAATAAGGGAATAGCTATATATGTGTATTGTGATTATGTATTAATACACAATAATTATATTAATTGTACATAACTATATATAGTCATAAATAGCTATATATAATTACTCATACATATGTGCATTTATACATATACATATACATATACACACATACATCAGCTATGTGGCACAGTTGATAGAGTGCCAGGTTTGGAGTCAGGAAAACTCATCTTCCTGAATTCAAATCTGGTCTCAGACACTTAGTGAACCTCTGCAACTTACTAAACACTGTTTGCCTCAATTTCCTCATATGTAAAATGAGATGGAGAAGGAAATGGCAAATCATTCTAATATCTTTACCAAGAAAACCCCAAATGAGGTCACAAAGAGTTGGACACAACTTAAAAACAGCTGAACAACTCTGTGTGTGTGTGTGTGTGTGTGTGTGTGTAGTATTCTTGGTGTCCCAAAAGTCTTGGAGCAGTTTTAAGCTTTAAATTTAATAACTTTATGATAGGTTTTTTAAAATAACTTAAAGCTTAATAAACCTTAATAGCTTAAAGGCTTTTGGGACATCTAATGATGAATGAGAAGAATTCAAAGAAATGCAGGAAAATGATGCTGAATGGAATAGGCAGACCTAGGCAATCACTATACACAATGACTACAGTAATTTAAATGAAAAGTACAATAAAACAAGTCCAAATTTTGTGTAGGAATAATGCTCAATCTTGATCTTGGAGAAGAAATGATGTCTGCTTCCTTGCTCCTACTTTCCTTGGAGAGGTAGAGAAAATATGGCTCCAGAATATTTTATATGCTGTTCAACATTGTCATTTCATTGGATGACTTTGCTTAACTTGTTTTCTTTTTTTCTAAGGGAAGCCTCAAGGGGTGGGTTGGAGAGATGGGAAGGGTTTGCCCAGAAGTGACAGTAGTTTTTTTTTTAAAACAAAAATTATTAATAAAATGTTAATTTTTTTAAAAGAGAGAGAGGAGGGAGGAGAGCTCACAGTTAACTCATATTGCAAAACCATATCTGACAATGACTAAGACAAAGGCCAAGGGAAGGGCCATCAACAGGTCCTTAGGATGATGGAAGGTAACCCTATCTGAATCTTCCATGTCAGTCAATGACAACCTGGGGGAAGCCAAAGCTCTTCCTTTGAAAACTACTTATGCAGGCTGGCCAGCATCCTGTGAGCAAGAAGCTGAGAGTTTTACTATAAATACCCTGATAGGGTGATCACAGTGTCAGAGAGGGAAAGTATGTACTGGTTAATCAAAATCTCTGATTAACTGAGAATCAAGTTACAACAATGACTGATTTTAGAATTAGAATATCATAACTGTAAAGAACCTTTCAAGGCTCCAATACCCTCATTTCACAGATGAGGAAAACTAAGGCACAGAGAGGCATATAATGAGTCAATGGCAGGGCTAGGTTTGAACCCAGATCTTCTGACTCCCTATCTGGAATTGGTTCACTACATCTGCTACCCTCAGGTCATAGGCAGGGGTCCTGCTCTAAAATGCTGGCTGGTACCAAAATTTTCCTTGGTCTAAGAGATCCATATGTCATAGACTTTGTCCATAACCTACCTGCACCCAGTTTAGCCTAACCCAGAGCTGCCTGCTGTGTGAACATGGTTTGGAGAGGTGGCAGGGAAAATAGACCCTAAAACCAAAGAGCTAGGAAGGACCTTAGAACACAGAATTTTGGATTGGGGCCTTAGAATACAGAATGTAAGAACAAGAAGGTCTCTTAGAACATAAAATATTGAAGCTGAGAGGGCCTTCTTTTTATTGCGTTTTTTGGTGAGGCAATCAGGGTGACAGGGCCTTCTAACATAGAATATAGGAACTTGGAGGGTCCCTAGCATATAAAATATTGAAGCTAGGAGGGACCTTATAACATAGAATATCAAAGCTGGGAAGGATCTTAAACCATAGAATGTTGGAGCATGGAACTTAAAACAGAAAGTTAGAGCTAGGGGTAACTGCTAGTTCTCGTATGGATGAGAAGGTCCACATCACTGAACCCCCTTGTTGCAATGTTATGGGAGAGTTCTGCTTCAAACCAGGATTGGACTAAACACTGTCTAAGGGTCCTTCTAGGTCTGGACCTCTATACTTCTCAGGGTTTCCCTACCCTACCATACCCCAACTTTTCCCAATGATTCCTCTTTATTCTGCTATGGGCCTGCTGCTAAGGGATAGTTGGAAGATGGTCTCTGGAACCAGAATGTTTTCCAAGTTGCTTCCTTTCCCTGAATGCCTCCAGATGGAAGAAGATGGTTCAACTGGGAGGGTGTCTGGGGTTGCCCACTATGGAGGACCATGTCAGCATCTGGCTTCCAGAGAGAGACCGTGATTTTCCTTATCTGGTGCAATTGCCCCTGCTTCTACTCTGCACAGCACACTAGGCTCAAAAAGCATTTAAGCTCCTTGAGGGCAGGAGCTATTTCTTTTTATCCCCAATATAGTACATGATACAAAGTAGACTCTTTTATCTATAAATGTCTGGAAGTGATGGTTAAAATTCAAGTCCATGACCTCAAACCTTTTCTCAGGCTTGGTGAATTCTCTGACTTAAGTAACGATAAGGGATGTTTCTAATTATTGCTATTATTAATGGTTATGATGATAATAATAGCTAACATTTATATTGACATAGCATTAAATGTCTGCACAAATACCTAAGGTTTAGGCAACAAGAAAGGGGAACAAGAGGAGGAAAATTTGGCTTCATAGGTATCACCAAGGTTTGGTGGAATGAAAGCAATGATCTGAATAAGGTCCTAGATCAGAAGTCCTTAACCTAAGATTTATGAACTTGTTTCTAAAAATATTCTGATGGGGCAGCTAGGTTGCACAGTGGATACAGCACCAGCCATGGAGTCAGGAGGACCTGAGTTCAAATCTGACCTCAGATATTTGACACTTACTAGCTGTGTGACCATGAGCAAGTCACTTAACCCCAATTGCCTCACCAAAAGGCAAAATAAAATAAAAATATTCTGATAATTTTATTTCAATATAATTTGCTTTTTTCTAATCCTATATATTTTATTTTATGCATTTAAAATATCCTGAGAAAGGGTACACAGCCTGCCAAAGAGGTTCATGATACAAGATCAAGAACCCCTGTTCCAGATGGATGTATCCCTATTAAAACAAAATAAAGCAGGATTGGTAGGGGGGAAGGGTAGAATGGGGGTAGCATTATATATTAAGAATGTACACTTATGTGATTATAACTCTTAGCTCAAGCCTGGCATCTGCATGAGACTCTCATCATTGGTGGAAAGAATGATTACTTTATCCTCCATTCTTGAGTGAGGAAGACAGTTGGTGAGAGCTTGGGAGAGGAAAGATCCTGGTCTTCTGGTTTCTGGACTGCACATAACTCCAGGCTCTTTTTAGAGAGAGATCTTTGGAGGGAAAAACTCCAGGAAGAAGCTGATATGTAGAGGAGCTAATGCTTCAAATATTTTCCCAGCTTGCTACACTAGAGACTTTGGAGAACTCACTATATGTGACAATCTTTGTCCAACTGGCATATGGTAGGAAGCCCAAGTCTCTAGATATTGATCAGGGATACTCTTTTCATGTTAAGGGATAGTGATCAGAAGAGTAACTAGAATCTAAAAAATATTCCCTCTAGATTAGCAATATTTAGGGCACAGATAGATCTAATTCTAACCTGGTATTCACTCTCTAAGAGCAGAGTAGTTAGCCTTGTGGCCCCTCCTGCTGACCATCCACAGGTAGGAATCAGAGAGAAGGGTGGAGGAGACATTATTTATTTATTTTTAAAATGTTATTTTAAATTTATGGAATAAAACAAGCATTTCCATAATGCTTGATAATTTCCATGCACAACTTGCTACTTCTTTCAAATAGACAATAAAGTTATCATGTAAATTTCTTTTCTTTTTTTCTCTTCCCCTACCCCCTGCCTTAGAGACAGCTATCATTATACACAAATAGGCACACACACACACACACACACACACACACACATATGTGAAATTACTCTATACATACTTCTATTTATCAGTTTTTTTTCCTCTGGATGCAAAAGACATTTTCCTTCATATGTCGTTTATAGTTAATATGGGTATTTATAATAGACAAACTAACTTTTTTTTTTGCTCAAAGTAGTTCTTAAAACAATATTGCCATTACTACATACAATGTTCCATCGGTTCTGCTTATTTCACTATTCATAATTTCATGCCAGTCTTTCCATGTTTTTTCTGAAATCATTGAGCTCATCATTTCTTACAGCACAGTAGTATTCTATCACAATCATATTTCACAACTTGTTCAGCCATCCCCAATTTATGGGCATCCCTGCAATTTCTAGTTCTTTGCCATCTCAAAGAGAGTTGCTATAAATATTTTAGAACACACAGCTTCTTTTCCTTTTTTCTTAATCATCTTTGGAAATAGACCAAGTAGTGGTATTGCTGGGTAAAAGACTTTAGAAATATCTATTCACACTTCTCTGAAAGTCACGTACTAATATGAACATGCACATAATGTACACACCTTATTTGAGTAAATCCAGCAACAAGAGAGAAGAACCATGTTAACTGTTGAATGATCTACAAATGTATCATTTTTTATAATGTTAGGCCTGAACTATCAGGGGATTGATGCCCATCAGACATAACCCATTATGGGAGGTGATAATTCCCCCTATTTTCTGCCTTAGGCAGACAAAATTGATACTATTTATGTTTAGTTCTGGGCACCACAAAATAGGATTTTGATAAACTGAAGAGTGTCCAGAGAAAAGTAACCAGCAAGATGAAATGCTTTCAGTTCATATCATCATCAACATCACCATCATCATCATCATCATATTTTACATATTACATTTTAATATTTGCAAAAAAACTTTACCTATATCATCTCATTTGATCCTCATAACAACCTTATAAGGTAGGTGCTGTTATTATCCCCATTTTATGGATGAGAAACAAACTGAGAGAGGATTCCAAATGGTTTGATCAATGCCACATAGCTAGGAATGTCTAAAGTGAGATTAAAACTCAGGTCTTCCACACTCCAAATTCAGAGGTCTATCCACTGATTATTCCAAGTTGCCTGAGGATTGAAGATATTTATCTTGGAGAAGGGAAAACTCAGGGGGAACATGATGGCTGTCTTAAAATACTTGGAGGGCAATCATATAGAAGAAAGGTAAAATTTGTTCCATTTGGCCCCAGAGGGCAGAACCAGGAGAAATAGATGAAAGTTGCAAGGAAGCATCCTAAGTCTTTACATCAAGCCTAAGACTGTACATCAGAACAAAATTTCCAGAGACTAACCAAAGAGTCCTGCAATAGCCCAGGTCCAGGCCAGCCAGTTCTGGTGTTCACCTTTAAGTCATGGTCTTCCTAGGGAGCTCTATATTAAGTTTGGATCCAGGATACCCACCTCTAGCCACTTCACACCATTGGTCCTGCTTCCAGTCCAATCCTCTTAGCCATCATCTGGGAAAGCATCTCCTGTGGAGAGAAGACCAGTTATCCCCACCAAATGCCAATCCAATCACTACTTCCTACCAAGAAATCTAGCCTAGCTAAAGCAGCATATACATAGTAAGTGCTTAATATTAATTAATTATTTGATCTAAATACTTCCAGGAGCCCTATATGAGCTTTGAATCTAGACACCTGGCCTTTATCTTAACCCCAGGTTCTTTTCCAGTGCTCCAGAATACAATCAATACCTCCAACATACAGTTCCTGCCTCTTATCAATACTTTCCTGGGCTTTCCTGTTTCTGTCTGGTATGAGGTGGGTCACCTGTGTCTCACACAATTCTTCACCATCTGTCATGAGGTTTAATATTGAGGAAAGGTCTTTAACTGTCTGATGACCTGACTCCCTCAGTGGACCTCTCTCTAGCCAATTATACTTTTGCTGAATTCATTCCTTAAGGGTTAGCATACTCCTACTCTGTCCTCATCCAAGTGATTCTGAACCCCTGCTGTCATGCAAATCCTATTCCCCATTCCCCACTGCCTGCTCCCTTGCTCTCATCTCCCTCCAACTCTTCTCCACAATAGTCTATCCTCTCATTGTCTCATTCCAGATTTACTCTTCCTTTTCACTATGTTCTCTAGAATGTTTGTCCATAATAAACAAACTTGTTTTCATGTTAAAACTTTTTCTTTTCTACTCCTTTCATCACCTGACTCCCTCTGTATGCTTGTCCACTCTTTCTAGCACTAGTACCCACTTTTACCTATACTCCCACAATGTATTAGTTTTAGTAATGGAGTCTAGAATACTACTTGCTTCCTATTGCCATTTCTGGACTCTTTTATGGCCACCATCACTAGGAGAAGGTGGCATTTGTATCTCATCCACTAAAGAAATGAAATGTGTTAATTTATAGACAAAACAATTTCACTTATAATTTTTAAAGAGCCCTTTAATGTAAACAAAGAGGGTACTCAATGGATTTTTTTATTGTGGAAAAGAATGATTGCTAACAGCAGAATGTTTTTTCTGTGAGTCAGAGTCAATATCTGTTCAGTAAAAAAGGTGCTCACACCTTAACAGAA
This sequence comes from Vombatus ursinus, assembly GCF_900497805.2. Taxonomy (NCBI): domain Eukaryota; kingdom Metazoa; phylum Chordata; class Mammalia; order Diprotodontia; family Vombatidae; genus Vombatus; species Vombatus ursinus. Next base: position 680,646 of record NW_020954713.1, on the reverse strand, counting down.
ATGAAGTCAGTTTAAACATTTTTCTCTCCCATAAGTAAAAAAATAAATAAATAAATAAGATAAACCCAACAATCTCTAATGGCATTTTGCAATTTTGCAACTTGTATAGCCAGCATCTTCCAGACTTAGGTGGTGTTTTAAGAACCCATCCTGCAGGTCTTGTTGTAGTAACTTTTCACCTCTCTCCTGAGAAGGAAATCAGTTAGTATTGATTACTCTGATTTCTTTTTAGTTTGATTATAGGATTAAACTCCGTTTAGGAAAAGCTAACCCTAACAGCTAAGCCCAACTAAGATAGATAGTCTCTTAAGTCTAGGTTACCTACAGATTTAGTGAATAGATAGATTGATAAGACTGTATCATTTAGTAACAGATAATTTAGAAAAATAAAATAATCATAGAATTATGACCCTATTTAAAGGCCAAATTCCCCTTTCTAGTAGCTAGAGAAAGGGAGGTTGATAGAAAGTTAAGTTCCTCTTTCCAGTAGGTAGGTATAAGTTGAGTAACCTAATCTCCTTAGGTTAATTTTTCTTCTTCTGGTAGTTGGGGGTTGGGGCTTGACTGCTAGCTTGTCAACCACCAACCAGAAGTTGTTTTCCTAGTCACAGTTCCCTTTTCTCCAGTACTCTCTGAAGCAAGCTCAAAAAGCTGAGAAATTTTTTCAGTTAATCTGTGGGCCCCTTTAAAGTAACATTTCTGGTTACAAAAGGCATCATCTGTAGAGCAAGGACTTCTGGGGTAGGATTTAGAAAGCCTAGGAGAAACTAACTACTCAGGTTGCCTGTCTTGTCAAGTGAATTACATTCAAAATGAGTTTCTGTATTTTTTAATACTCTCTTCTGTAATAAAAACTGTAAGTAACTTTGTCTCTGACATCTGAGGAATCAGATGACTTGATTTTAGAAATGCTAGCTTTGCAGATTAAATCATATATGCTCAATAGCTTCATTCTCAGTTTCTTTATTTCAAATAATTAATCTTAACACTTCTCCTGAGAGAGAAGGTAGCTTACTTTTAAGTCACTTTAGTGAAAGAAGATGCTTCAGAATAAAAAAAAAGCAAATGATCAAGAAAAAGGAAACTTTAATTTGGTTTGCCTTACTGTAGTGAAGCTCTGAATGATTTTTTCACAATCTAATGCCTCATAAATTTGAGGTAAAGTCATCTTAAATGCATTAGATTAGATTGTTTATGAGTTATTAGGCAAGAAGTGAAACCACACTTTTATTTCAGTTCTGATAAACTAAAAGCAAAATTTCACCAATTTGCAAAAAGAGACAGATTCAATGGAAAAAAGGAAGTAGATCTGAAGACACAATTTGAAACATTATTTGGAAGCAGAGAAGCATGAGATTGAGAAATTAGCAGTATTAAAAAGAAAATGAAAGAGTGAATCAATCTAAAGAGAGATGCAATTTCTTTTGTAGTTTGCAAGAATCAGTCTGCTTTAGTAGCTTAAAAAATGAAATTAAAGATAGGTGACTTTGTAGACTTATAGTTCAAATAAAAGACAATAAGAATATCTATATGTAATAGCTATGACTAAAGGGATCAGGCTATGTACCAGTAGAATAAAGCTATTATTAAATTCCAATTGACCTTAAGTTGGACAACCTTCATCCCAGTCAGCCTTGTTAATCTGCTACTGTACAATCAATCAATAATAATGACATCAATAACAATGTCACACATGGACATCAAAGCTATGTGATGTGGAATTGAGGTCACTTGAGATCCCCAAGGGTAGGATAGAGATGTAAAAGATTAAAACGGGTGACAGAGACTTCACTTGGGGGAGAGGGGACAGTGGATCATTGCTAGGACAGACCTTTAAAGATCATCAATCCCTCTTACCCTCTACCATAAGCAAGAGTAAAAGGGATATGTATCTGGCACAGAGGTTTTAGGGAATGAGCACCAGTGATGTAGATATGGCTATCCATTGGTAGCACATCTTAAGGAGGAGAAGTGATTATATCCTCAAGACAAGGGAATTAAATTATGGAACAAGGCTTACCTGTTGCTATAGCATAGAGAGCATAAAGAGATGGTTGTGTGGTTTGTCTTTAGTTCTCAAAGAAGACCATGACATCAGGGAGATGGTGACATGACTTGCAACTGACTTTGATTTGAGTGAGGGAGAGCTGTGCAAAGTCACCAGCCTCACTTTCTCCTCCAGAGTCATCTGGGTCCAGTGGCCTGATATCTATCAAGATGACTGTAGAGGGCCCGGGATGCATTGAGAGACCTTGGCCTTTTGAAGCTAAGGTCTTCTCAGGTTCTCATTTTGAGTGAGGCAACACCCATTCAGTGAACAGGCCTCTTTAAGAAGTGAGTCAAAGGATGGCCCTTAACTGGGAGGGAAAGACCCTTAGAGTTTCTGGCCAAAAGGGAAACAGTTACTATTTACATTCACTCTGAGCCAGGAGGGCCCAAAAAAATAAACAATAAGTGGTGCTTAGGCAGGACAGGGACCTATTGTTGTCCAGTCCATGAGATTCAGAGTGAGTTGGGTTTAAGGCTTGGTCTTTGAGAAAGAAAGCTAGCCAGTAAATTCCAAGCTAACTAGGTAGCTTTTGGCCATCAAAATTTACCTTCCTTTGGGCAGAACACCAGGAGAGGAGAGGAGAGGAGAGGAAAGGAGAGGAGAGGAGAGGAGAGGAGAGGAGAGGAGAGGAGAGGAGAGGAGAGGATGAGCTGCCCAACTAGAACTGGCCAGCTGGTTCCCCATTCAGGCAATTCAGACTACTCACAGGTTGTGGTTTATCCTTCATTCTTGAAGAGGATCATGACATCAGGAAGATGGTGACAAGACTCGCAATTGACTTTGATTTGAGTGAGGCAGGGCTGTGCAAAGTCACCAGCCTCACCTTCTCTTCTAGAGCCACCTGGGTCCAGTGGCCTGATATCAATCAGGTTGACTGGAGAAGGTTCCACTGAAAGATGAATAGACATTGGGAAGGAGGCTTGCTAGTTCTCATGCAGTAGAGTTGAATGTCTCTCCTACAAAAGAATCATGTTCCTTCCCAGAAGTAATGAGATAGGTCAGCAGATAGAGATATCTCCTCCTCCCCCTCAATCAGGGATTGAGAGAAGTGATAGAGCAGTCCAGGGGATGTGGTATTGAAAAAAGGAACTGTGTGTGTTGGGGGGGGGGGGACAGTAGGTCAAAAGCCTGGGGATAAGAAAAGTTAGGACTAGGGAATCTAAGATGGGGGTGGGTATTTAGGAACAATAGGGTTCTGGGAAGGAAGGAGAGATGGTTTGAATGAAGATGATGTAAAGAGGGTCAGTAGGCTGTGGGGGCTTTGAGAAAGGAGGAAGAAAAAAAGAGAGAAGGAGGAAGAAACAGAGATTGGGCTAGGTGACTGATCTAGAGAAGGGGGACACACTAGAGAACAGGCTCAGCCTCTAGGTCAACAGATAGAAGTTTCAGAGAGTCACAGGAATCCTCAATGTGTGGAAAGGCTTCTTAAAATGTAATGGGGGTGCAGAGCCAAGATGGTGGAGTAAAAGCAGCGACTTGCTGAGCTCTCCCCCAAACTCCTTCAAATACCTATAAAAATGGCTCTAAACAAATTCTAAAGCAACAGAACCCACAAAAAGACAGAGTGAAACAAATTTACAGCCAAAGACAGCTTGGACGGTTGATCAGAAAGGTATATTGCCCCAGGCTAGGAGAGGAGCACATCTCTGCATGGGTGCACAGGCCACAGCAACCCTGGAGCAGGTCTCAGAGGACTGATTCACAGGCAGTTGTGGCAGTTACTAGACTCCTCAAGCCACAAATGCCAAAGACAACTTGGAAGGTCAGTGGAAAAAGTCTGTGATTTCAGTGAGAGAGAAGCTAGGTCTCAGCCGCAAGTCCCAAGTGCAGGCCAAGGCTGCCTCCTGAGCTGCTGGCCCACAGACTGAGGGGAAATTGAGTGGCTGATCAGAGGGGGATTGCAGGGATCTCTTTGCATGTGCTGAGGCAGGAATCTCTTGCTTTGCCCATGCTTAGATATGGGTCACAGTTCTGGGTGGCAGTCCTGCAGCGAGGAGGAGTGCTGGTGTGGTAGAGCTTCTAGTGGCTGTGGAGAGGAAACCTTCCTCACAGTTCCAAGACAGAAAACAATGCTCATAGACCAGAGCACAGGCCAGAAAAGGAGTAAACACCTCACCCTTGATCATAGCACCTTGGGAGAACTGAAAATTTATAGGTCCCTAGAAGTATCTCTGAAAACAGCTGCACAAAACCCCTGAAGCTTGGGACAGTACATTCTCCACACTGGAAACAGACTCCTACCTTAACAAAGAGTTTATAACTCAAGTAATTGGCTGGGATCATGAGCAAGCAATGCAAAAAGAGTCAGACTATATTATCTTACTTTGATGACAAAGAAGATCAAAACATACAACCAGAAGAAGACAAAAAAGCCAAAGCTCCTATATCCAAAGCCTCCAAGAAAAATATGAATTGGTCCCAGGCCATGGAAGAGCTCAAAAAAGATTTTGAGAAGCAAGTAAGAGAAGTAGAGGAAAAACTGAGAGTGATGCTAAAGGAGACCCAAAAAACTACTGAAGAAAATAACACCTTAAAAATAGCCTAACCCAAAGAGGTCCAAAAAGCCAATGAGGAGAAGAATGCCCTAAAAAGCAAAATTTGTCAAATGGAAAAGGGAAGTCCAAAAGCTAACTGAAGAAAATACTTCCTTAAAAATTAGAATGGAGCAATTGGAAGCTAGTGACAATTTGAGAAATCAAGGCACTGTAAAACTAATCCAAATGTATGAAAAAATAGAAGAAAATGTGAAATATCTCATGGGAAAACAACTGACTTGGAAAATAGATCCAGGAGAGAGAACTTAAAAATTATTGGACTATCTGAAAGCCATGATCAAAAAAAGAGCCTAGACATCATCTTTCAAGAAATTATCAAGGAAAACTGCCCTGATATTTTAGAACCAGAGGGCAAAATAAAAATTGAAAGAATCCACTGATCACCTGCTGAAAGAGATCCCCAAAGGAAAACTCCTAGGAATATTGTAGCCAAATTCCAGAATCCCCAGGTTAAGGAGAAAATATTGCAAGCAGCCAGAAAGAAATAGTTCAAGTATTGTGGAAACACAATCAGGATAACACAAGATTTAGCAGCTTCTTCTACATTAAGGGTCCAGAAGGCAAGGAGTATGATATTCCAGAGGGCAAAGGAGTTAGGACTACAACCTAGAATCACTTACCCAGCAAAACTGAGTATAATCCTTCAGGGTAAAAAATGGTCATTCAATGAAATAGGGGACTTTCAAGCATTCCTGTAGAAAAGACCAGAGCTGAATAGAAAATTTGACCTTCAAATACAAGACTCAAGTGAAACATGGAAGAGGTAAATAGAATAGAGAAACCATAAGAGATTTATTAAGGTTGAACTGTTTATGTTCCTGCAGGGAAAGATGATATTTGTAGCTCATGAGTCCTTTGTCAGTATTATGGTAGTGGGAGGGAAAAATTATATGTATGTGTAGATAGATAGCTAGAGGGCACAGGGTGAGTTGAAGATGAAGGGGTGATATCTGGAAAATAAAATTAAGGGGTGAGAGAGGATTATACTGGGAGAAGGAGAAAGGGAGAGGTAGAATGGGGTAAATTATCTCACATGAAACAGACAAGAAAAGGCTTTTACAGAGGAGGGGAAATGGGGGGAGGTGAGGGGGAATGAGTGTATTTTATTCTCATAGGATTTGGCTTAAGGAGAGAATAACATACCCAATGGGGTATGGAAATCTATCTTACCCTACAGGAAAATAAGGGGGGAAGGGGACAAGAGAGCAGGGGGTTGATAGAGGGGAGGGCAGATTGGGGGAGGGGATAATCAAAAGCAAACACTATTGAGGAGGGACAGAGTCAAAAGAAAGAATAGAATAAATGGGGGGGGGGTAGGATAGGATGAAGGGAAATATACTTAGTTGTTCACAACAGGACTACTATGGAAATGTTTTGCGTGACTACACATCTATAACCTGTATCGAGATGCTTGCCTTTTCAATGAGAGTGGGTGGGGAAGGAGGAAGGGAGAAAATTTGTAACCCAAAGTTTTAAAAACACATGTTAAAAAGAAAAAAAAAGTAGAAGATGGTGCCTGAGCTGAGCCTTGAATACAGGGAACTACAGATTCTAAGGGGGGCAGCACAGAGGGAGCACATTTCAGGTAAAGGTTCACCCTAAACAGATGCGTAAGTGAAAGATGGAGTGTTGAGAACAGGGAACAATAGCAAGTAAGCCAATTTAGTCGGAAGATAGAGTGTATGGAGGAGAATAATATTCAATAAGCCTAGAAACGTAGACTGGGGCCAAATGATAAAGGGCTTTAAATGCCAAACAACAATCTTTTATCCTAGAGGCAATAGGCAGACAGTGGGACTTCTTGAGCAGGGTAGTGATCCAGTCAAATCCATGCTTTATTAATGTCAATATGGCATCTGTGTAGAGGATAAAATTGGAGAGGAGACATGAGTCAGGGAAACCATCTAGGAGTCTGTTGCAATATACTGTATGAGAAGTGAGGAGGATAGAGCTAGGGTTGTGAATGGTGAGAAGGGGATGGATTCAAGGATAAAGTCAGAACTAACAGGGCTTGATTACTGATCAGATGCAGGATATGTGGAAGAGTGAAGAGTCATTAACTGAAGCCATGAACCTGGATGACTGATAGGACAGTGGCGCTCTCAACAGAAATAAGAAGCGAAGATAAAAGGGGGGTGAATTTGGAGGAAAAGAACATGAATTCTGATCATGATATGTTGAGTTTGAAATGTCAGCAGGACTTCCAGTTCAAAAGGTCTAACAAACAGGAATGCAGAACTGGAATTCTTCCATCTCCATGCTTTTGTACGGGCCATCTCCTATGTGAAAATGTGCTTACAGCCATCACCTGGGGAAGCAATTCTGCGGAGAATGGAGCCAGCCATCCCCACCCACAGGGCAAGCAAGGCAGCCTAGCTGAAGCAGCAAGGCTCCCTGAGGAAGGGGCAGGAGGCAACTATGCACCCATACCTTGACCACCATTCTCCTTCAGACCCCAGTGGAGACAGCTCAGGACCTGAATCCAAGAGCTTTGAGAAAATAAATGCCTTAACCTGGGGTGATTTGGAGCATTTTTTCATAAAAAAATGTAATGGGATGTCCCTTCCCTGGAAGTTTTCAGGAAGGAAGCTAGATGACCCAACCTCAGGCATGTTTCAGAAAGGAGGCCTGCATGTGGATTGCTCAGCCTCCATGGTCTCTGAGGAGCTAACTCAGAGAGTCAGGAGACTGTGGATTGATGGGGGTAGTAAGAAAAATCCTAGCTAAGGATGCAAGTAGTATGGAGCCTGAGTAAGTAAAACTAAAGGAAAATTTGGTGAGGGGTCTCTCCAAGAAGGTTCAGGGGGTAGTCTTAGTAAAGACAGAGGCCAGAAGCTGGGGGAGAAATGAGGAGGCAAGCGCAAGGGCCAGAGAGAGAAATCAAAGAGGTGAAAGGTAGATCTGGGCCAATGTCAACAGTAACAGTGAGCCTTGCACCTGTGGGCAGCAGTTTCATCCTATGCCCAGATCACCTAAAATCACCTCATGTGGCAGAACTCATCCTCTGCTCCTTCCAGGTCCCCCATCACACTCTTACTCAGTCTCCCTGTTGCCAGGTTGTTTCCACTCCCTCCATTCACAACCCTCCAGCACAGGAAGACCACCCTTGCCCTAATCTCTTACAAACAGGGGCACCAAACCACAGATTCACCCTCTCCCTCCAGACACCTCTAACCCCTCCCCCAGATATGTGATGACCCCCCCCAAGACAGTATACATGGGCACACTGCTCTTCCACCTGCTCTCAGTCCCAAGACTTATGCCCACCCACTCACAATCCCCACCCACTCATAGCTTTCCACTTCCCCCCATCAGCACACATATTCAGAGGTCCCCTCTTAAGACTCTGGTGACCTGTCACACTCAGCTGCCCCAACATGAAAGGCAAGACACCCCAATCTCATATGCAAAAACCTTCCCTTTGACAGCCTTTCCCCCTCTTTTCCCCCTCCCCCACATACTTATGGGCATACAAATAGCCCCCTCTTGCCTGATTGACTCAAGCGCAACTCCAAACTATCCTTTTCATTCTTTTCCTTTCTCTTTTGAATTATGGAGGGTCCAAAACCAGCAGCCACTGATTGTTTTCTTAGTTATAAACCAAAGATAGAATGACCTTGTCTTTGTGTATCTGTCCCTCTCCTCACTTCACTTAGGAGAATGATCCCAAGGCACAGTAATTCAGGGCTCCTGCTCATCCTAACTCTGTTAGGGTTCTGTGGGCATCTAGAGCAAAGATGTCAGACATGTCACCCATACCACTAATAACACTCCAGAGTGGGCCTGAAATAATTGGGAAATGTTCAGCAAAATAAATAAAATACAATAAAACATAGATAACATTACATTTTAAAACTAAGTCAATATGTGACCCCTCCAGAGATCTATTTTTATTTGAGTTTGACACCCCTGATCTAGAGGATGGTAGTTATCTATTTCTTCTGGGACCCACACATCCAGTGGAATAGGGGAAAGGAGACAGGAAGAGATAAAAAAAATCATCATAAGATATATTTCCTCCTCAGTCCTTTAAAGGGATGGGCTTTGAGCTCTCCCATCTGACTGTTAGTGAGCCTGAGTCCAAAGGTCTTTGCTTACAAAAGTCATAAAGGTTTCTGAGGAGCTTAGAGCTTGACTAGACATTGAAGACAACAAGGTCATCCACTGCATCCTGTGCCATTTTCAGTCATTTTGACTTTTGTCCTGCCACTGGACTTCAATGACTCTGGAATGACTCCAATTCATGCACAAGTCAGGACATCACCTGTGATGTCATTGGTCCCCTTCAAAAACAAAGGTTGAACAACAACAATAAGAAGTGCTTACAGACTTTGAGGCAGATAGTTCTGTTCCTGAGGCCTGGGGTCATCCAGGTAGGCTCCCTGATAAATTTGATTGACAAAAATCAAAGTCCTGTCCTAACTAAAGTCAATGTCCCAAAGTCCAGAGGCAAATGTCACTTGCTTAACATTTATTTCTGACCTAATAGTTGGTTATTTAGCACGGTGAGGAGCTTGGGAAAGCAAGGAGGTCAGGCCTGGGCAGGGGGAACAGGTAGGACTCAGGAATATCCCTGGCATGCTCAAGGAAAAGGCCTGAAGGGTTGGGTCTGGGCTGAGAGCCAGGGAGAAAGTCTAGATATGAAGACCAGAATCAGACTGGAAGAAGGTCTTGAATGACAGAGAGGACTTTGAACTCTCTTCCATAATATCAGTTGGGGAGGGGAAAGTAGGGGATCAATAAGGTCAGTGAGAGAGAAGGCAGTTTAGAGTCAGTTGGGAGAGAGACCTGTGATGAGGATAGGCAGTGAGAGACAGGATTCAGAGTTAGAAGAGGAAGGAAATAAGCATGTATTAAGTACCTACTATGTGCCAGACACTGTATTAAGTGCTTCATGAATATTATCTTATTTAATCCTCACACCAAACCTCAGAAGTAGAGGCTATTATATTAATATCCCCATTTGACAGTTGAGGAAATAGAGGCAAAGAAAGATTAAATGACTTGCCCAGGGTCACACAGCAAGTAAGTGTCTGAGGATTGATTTGAGCTCAGGTCTTCCTGCCTCTAGGCTTATTGCTCTATCCACTGCACCACCTAGCTTCCTCAGTTTTAAAGTCCCTAATCTACTGATAACTTATGTGACCTTGAGCAAAATCTCTTCCCCTCTCTGGGTTCTGGTGGAGGTGGCAAAGTGATATGGTTGAAGAATCATGGTATTTGGGGTCAGAAGACTCTGTTTAAGCATTTTAATGAACTGATTGGCCCTGGGCAAGTCACCTCTCTATGCCTTAGTTTCTTCATCTGTAAAATGATGGCATTGGATGAGATGAGGTCAAACATTTCTTCCAACTTTAAATATTCATGATCCTTTCAGTTTTAGACCTATACTCCAAGGAGTACCTCCTCACTTGTGAGGCTTTCAGTTACCAACATTCTGTATATTTACTTCTTTTTGCTTGCTAATTTACTTCCTTTCTGTTTGGAGAAGTCCCTAAGCTCCACTGACAATCTTGTCACTAGAGAACATTCTTTCTCACAAAAAAAGTCAATTTAATTCTCCTTGTTTTACTTCATTTCCTCAAAAGATTTCTGACTAGGGGAACTCCATAAAGCACCTCAATCCTAATAAGTATGAGAAGCAACAAACAGTGGTAGGAACATAGGCATTCCTCAACTTCTCAAACCATAGAAGGTCAATTGGTGAATGCTCAAATTGACTCTTTATCTTCCTGTTCTGTTTTGGGAAGTCTTCCTTAACAAATATGCATCTCATTAAAGGCCATCCATAGGAAATGAACCTGGGCTTTATGTCTATCTCTCTCTCTCTCTCTCTCTCTTTCTCTCTCTCTCTCTATATATATATGTGTGTGTGTGTGTGTATATGCATATATATATGCACATACATATATATACACATACACACATATCCAAATCAATAAATTACAACTTTAATACAAATAAAAACACTCAAAACAAACATAAAACATGCAAAATTATTCCCAATATTTACCTTCTCATTCAGAAAGGATCTGACTCTTCAGTATTCAAATGGAGAGCCTCTCCATGACCACAGAGTTCCTAACAGAAAACTCTCCCTTTGTGGAAAATATTCCACTTAGGACAAAGAATAGGAGGAGGTTCTGATAAAGGTCTGGGGGTGAGTTGGGTTAAATCTGTTTCTACTTGAATCCCACTGCTGCCACCAAAACTATCATGAGTGAAATTTAACAAAAAAGTAAACTGAGGCATATTTCTTTAAGCAAGATAACATTTTATTCACAGGGTGTAAACCTGGGAACAAACTGAGCCAATGGTTGTTTTAGTTTCCAGCCAAAGACCTCAAGCAAATGAATAGCTCCTTTTTTAAAAAAAAATTTGTGCTTTTTGGTGAGGTAGTTGGGGTTAAGTGACTTGCCCAGGGTCACACAGCTAGTAAGTATCAAGTGTCTGAGGCTGGATTTGAACTCAGGTCCTCCTGACTCCAAGGCTGGAGGCTCTATACACTGTGCCACCCAGCTGCCCTTGATAGCTCCCTTTTTATAAATTTTGGGGAACACAGAACAACAGTATAGGGTAGGTGATAAAACAGGGTTGAGGACAACATGACTGGTTACATAGCTGAGGCATAGAGAATAGTATGATTAGTTGGAAATGAGGGGCTAGCAATAGCCCCTTCTTTCCCTCTGTGACCAAGAAAAGTTCATTGTTTGAATGCACCGTCAAGGCCAAAGATAGTGGGCCAGACTTCTTGGAATAGCAAACCAGACATCCTTGACAGATAGCTTGGAGTCATAAAGATATAAGACTAGACTCTTTTGTGTCTACCTGTATCCCCCAAGGATAGCAGAATTCTTTGGGACGAGCATAGAACAGTGATTAGGAAGACAACTAAATTTCTAAACTTAACCCATTTCAGACCAGCTGAATTCTGAACTAAATTCAGAGACAGAGAACTATGACTTAAGGAGTAATAAGACAAAGTCAATTAATTGCAAATAGGATCAATAAAAATGATACAAAATCAATTTATTCTTCTCACTAGCTATTGTTATTTTACTGGCTTTTAAACTAATGGGGCAGCTAGGTGTCACAGTGCATAAAGTGCTGGGCCTAAAGTCAGGAAGACTCATCTTTCTGAATTCAGGAAGGAGGAATCCTGTCCTCAGACACTTAGTAGCTGTGTGACCCTGGCAAGTTACTTCTACCTGTTTGTCTCTTTCCTCACCTATAAAATAAGCTGGAGGGCTTCTGGGGCACAAGATGGCAGAGTAAGCAGTAAATCACCATAACAAGAATTATTCACCTCTAAACAACCATCAAATAGTGCCCCCAAAACAAATCCTGGAACAGTAGAACCAGCAAAAAGATAAGGTGAAACAATCTTTTAGCCCAAAAAACTTGAAAGATCATCAGGAAAGGTTTGTCTCACTTGGGTAAAAGTGGAACTCAGTTCGGGACAGAAAGTGTCCTAGCAAGCCGTCAGGGAGTCCCACCCCAGCAAACCAGTGGGAGATCCTGAGCCCCAGCATGGTGGAGCAGGCAAAAACCAATACCAGAAACCTCTATGTGCCTCAGTATAGCCAAGGGGACTGGTAGACTCCAGCTCTGAGAGCCACCACATGGCTCATTGTGGTTCAGCGTAGCCCTAGGCAAATAGGTAACCTTCAGGGGTCAGACCTCCATATGCTTCAGCATAGCCCCAGACAAATAGGTAGTCTCCAAAGGGCCAGACTGCCATGTGTTTTAGTGTAGCCACAGGGAAATGCAGAAACACCCTACTGGTTTCAACACGTGCCAGACACTGGCTCTAGGACCCTGGCTTAGCACCGGGTAAGCTGCCAGACTCCTGTGGCCTCCAGCAGCACCAGTCACCCCCACCCCATCCCCTAAAGTGCAGCTCGAGACACAAGAGTCCCTCATGGGCCTCATAGCAACATCAGTACAGCACCAGGTAAACACCAGGACCTATAGTCCCGGGCATAAGAAGCCTGAGACAGAGTTCCTTCTACCCTGGAAGTAGAGCTCAAATTTAAAAGGAAGGAAAAAGAACAAAAAAGATGAGCAAAAACCAACAAAAAAGAATCTGACCATAGAAGGTTATTATGGTCACAGGGAAGATCAAGACATAAACCAAGAAGAGGACATCAATGTCAAAACCCTGTTGTTAAAACAATGTCAAAACAACAATGGGTAAAAGCCCAAAGAAAAATGGTCTCAAGCCTAGAAAGAACTCATGGAAGAGTCCAAAAGGGTCCTTAAAAATCATATAAGAAAGGTAGAAGAAAAATTGGGAAAAGAAATGAGAGTGATGCAATTTATGAAAAAAAGAGTTAACAGCTTGGAAAAAGAAAACAATTGCTTAAAAAGAAAAACTGGTCAGATGGAAAAGAAATTACAGAAGCTAACTGAGGAAAACAACTTCTTAAAAGTTATAATTAGGCAAACAGAAGCTAATCACTCTATGAGATAGCAAGAATCAATCAAACAAATTCAAAAGAATGAAAAAAAATAGAAGAAAATACAGAATACCTCATTGGAGAAACAACTGACCTGGACAGTAGATCCAGGAGAGACAGTGTCAGAATCATTGCACTATGTAAAAGCCATAGTCAAAAGGAGGACCTGGACAGCATCTTTCAAGAAATTATCAAAGAAAACTTCCCTGATATCCTGGAATCACAGGGCATCAGAGGGCAAAATAGGTATTGAAAGAATCCACCAATCTGCTCAGGAAAGAGATCCCAAAATAAAAACTCCAAGGATCATTATAGCCAAATTACAGAACTGTCAGGTCAAGGAAAAAAAAAACTGCTGCAAGTGACCAGAAAGAAACAATTCAAATATTGGGGAGCCACAATCAGGATTTAGCAGACTTAGAAGCTGTAACACTAAAGGATCAGAGGTCATGGAACATGATATTCTGGAAGACAAAGGAGCTAGGATAACAACCAAGAATCACCTACCTGGTGAAATTAAACATAATACTTCAAGGGGAAAAATGGTGATTCAATGAAATAGAAGGATTTCAAGCTTTCATAAGGAGAAGACAAGAATGGAACAAAAAATTTGATTTCCAATGTCAAGACCCAAGAGAAGTCTAAAACTGTAAAAAGGGAAAAGAAAACGTAAGGAGTTCAATGGAGCTGAACTGTCTACATTCCTACATGGTAAGACGATACTTATAATTCTTAAAAATTGTACCACTAATAGTACAGCTAGAAGGAATATACATAGACAGAGGGTATGAACATAAGGTGAATTTGAGGGAATGATATAAAAATGATTAAGGGATAAGAAAGAGGAGTACATTGGATGAAGAAGGAAGAAAGAGGTAAAATGGGGTAAATAATTTCACATGAAGAGGACCCAAAAAAATTTTTGCAGTGGAAGGAAAGATGGCAGGGTAGGCTATGGACATTGCTCAAACCTTACTCTCATCATTGTTGGCTCAAAGAGGGAATAATATACATAATCAGTTGAATATAGAAATCTATCTCACCTGATAGGAAAGTAGGAAGAGAGGAGATTAAGTGAAGAAGGGGGTGTGAGAGGATTGACAGAAGAAGGAACAGACTAGGGGAGGTGATAGAAGCAAAATACTGTTGATGAGGAAAGATGTGAAAAGAGAGAGAGGACAAACAGGAGGAAAAATAGGATGGAGGGAAATACACAGTAATCATAGCTATGAATGTGAATGAGATGAACTCTCCCATAAAACAGAAGTGGATAGCAGTGTGGACCAAAACCAGAATCTTACAATATGTCGTTTACTAGAAATACCCTTGAAGCAGACACACACACACACACACACACACGCACAAAGTAAAGGTAAGGGCTGGGGCAGAATCTTTCGTGTTTCAGATGAAGTAAAAAAATCAGGGGTAGCAATCCTGATCTCAGACAAAGCAAAAGCAAAAACAGACCTAACCAAAAGAGATGAGAAAGGAAACTACATCTTGCTAAAAGGTACCATAGAACATGAAGTAATAGGGGCAGCTAGGTGGCACAGTGGATAGAGCACCAGCCCTGAAGGCAGGAGGACCTCAGTTCAAATCTGGCCTCAGACCAAACATTTGACACTTACTAGCTGTGTGACCCTGGGCAAGTCACTTAACCCCAATTGCCTAAAAAGAATGAAAATGAAGTAATATCAATATTAAATATATATGCACCAAGTGGTATTGCATCCAAATTCTTAAAAGAGAAGTTAAGTGAGTTACTAGTTCATGATCAAACAAGAGATAGAGAACATTACAAAATGTAAAAGAGATAATTTTGATTATATTAAATTAAAAAGCTTTTGCACAAACAAAACAAAATGCAACCAACATTAGAAGGAGAACAGAAAGATTGGAAAACAATTTTTATAGCAAGCGTCTCCAATAAAGACATCATTTCTCAAATATATAGAGAATTGAGTCAAATTTATAAGAATTCAAGCCATTCCCCAATTGATAAATGGTCAGAGGATATGAACAGGCAGTGGTCAGATGAAGAAATCAAAACTATATACAGGCATATGAAGAAGTACTTTAAATCACTTTTGCTTAGAGAAATGCAAATTAAAACAACTCTGAGGTACCACCTCACACCTACCCAATTGACTAATATGACAAAAATGATAAATGTGGGAAAATTGGGACACTGATGCACTGTTGGTGTAGTTGTAAACTGATCCAACCATTCCGGAGAGCAATTTGGAACAATGCCCAAAGGGCAGCATTCTTTTTCATGTTTTGTTCTTTTGATCAGTTTCTTCTTTCACAACTGTGATTAATATAGACAATATGTTTTATATGATAGCACATGTAAACTCTATATCAAATTGCCTGCCATTTCAGGAAGAAGGGAGAGGAGGGAGAAAAATTTGGAACTCAAAATCTTGTAAAAATGAATGCTAAAAATTGTCTTGACATGTAATTGGGAAAAAATAAAATACTTCAAAAAAGAGAAATAGAAAAAATTGGGAAAAAAAATAATCTGGAGAAGGAAATGGCAAACTACTCCAGTATCTTTGCAAGAAAACCCCAAATGGGGTCACAAAAAGTCAAACACAACTGAGACTACCAAACAACCACAACTTTAAATTTGTGCTAATGGAGTTCGCCTATTACTTTACATTGTACCATCATCCTTTACATGTGTAATCATAAAATTAGGAACTCAAGGATTTCATTTCTTCTTGAAGTGCTCTTCAATATTCTTTTCTTTTTAAAATTAACTTTTGAATAATAAATTCTAAATAATAATTCATTCAGCCTTCTCTTTCCCACCCCATCTCCAACTGAGAAAGAAAAAAAATTTGTATTACAAACATGTGTAGTAAACAAGAAACATTTCACATTGGCCATGTCCAAAAAAGAAAAAAAAAGAATCTTCTGCCCTCCTACTCTTTCATCTATTTATCTTTGTTTTGCTTAGGACTAATACTTTCCTTAATCTACCCTTTATTTTATTCTCTCTTGTCTCCTTTCCTCTTATTTTCCTATTGAGGCATCTGGAATCATGAAATGTATTTTTGTACCCAGCTCTGTGTGCGTGTGTGTGTATGTTTGTGTGTGTGTGTGTGTGTGTGTGTGTATTCTTCCCTCCTATGACCAGCTTAGATAAAAGTATCACCTGTAACCCTCCCCCACTCCTTCTTCATTGTTGTATAAACTTCTACTCGTACACCCAGATTATGTGAGATAATTTCCCCCATCCTTCCTTGCCCCATTCTTCTCTTTTCAATCTTCTTTTAAGATCATAGAAACATAATAGAACCACTCTCGGGACTTCTAATTAGACTCCCTCTATAATTCCTGATGATGATAGAGTTCTAAGGCAGTACATGTATCATCTTCTGATTTAAAAAAAGTAGGGATTTCTGTCCTAGTTACTCAGCTTCAAGCCTCAGCCTGGACTCACGGCTGCAGTTGAGATACATTATGGGGCTCAGGCTTCACCAACGCTACTGCTTGCTTCTAAATTTTATCTTTGCTTGGTACACAGCTTAGGACCCACAACTGCTCCTCACCCTAGAACACCTAGGAGCTAGGTGCAGGTCCTTTCTTCAGTCTGCCCTGGATCTGTCACTCTGAACTTAATAGTGAGTGACAAAGCTGCCAGTTGACAACTACATTGGAAAGTCTTGTGTTTGAAATGATGAAGGAGATGGCTTCAGAGAAACCTGATAAGCCACATATGAACTAATGAAGAGTAAAGTGAGCAGAACCAAGGGAAGAATTTATACAATGGCCACAATATTGTAAAGATAAACAACTTTGAAACGCTTAGGAACTCTGATCAGCATAAAACTCAAAGAAGACTCCAGAGAACTTGTGATGAAATAAACCAACCACTTCCTGATAAAGAGGTGAAGGAATATGAGGGCAGAATGAGCAGTCACAAGTCTGGGCCCCTCTCTGCTAGATATGGGACCTCTTCTTGCCCTGGTGCCAAGTATCTCCGTGTATAGAAGGATCCTTTCTGCATGCTCCAGGACCGACCCCATTTCCAGTATCCACAGACCTCTCTGTTTCACTATGCCAACCTGGGCTAGAAAAATCACTTTCAGCAATTTAGTTTTCTTGAATTGTCTAATCAGGATTTGGTCTGGTACATTTTCTAGATCTTTTTGGAGGAATTGTTGTGGGGGGGGGGAAGTGCCTGTAGTTCTTTGTGTTACACTTCTATCTTTTCAATGTTGTTTCCAACTTTTCTTTATATTACTTGTTCAGCTATCTGTTTTATGCTGGTATTTAGCCTGAGGTGGTATTTACTATTGGCTTTGGGCTTCGAATGCAAACAATAGAGAAGACTTAATTCTGTCATGCAGGAGCTCGCCAGCAGCTTCACTCCTTCCATAGGATATTTACATCCCCTACATTTATATCTCAAGGTTTACAGCAGCTTGCCATAGTGTATAGAGACCTAGCTTTGAAATCAAGAAGACCTTAAGTCAAATCCTTCCTCTGATACACAGTGGTTATATGACCTTTGTCAAATCACCTAACCCCTCAATACGCTAGGCAGCTCTTCAAGCCTAAGTTGCAGAGGTATCAACCTGCCTTGGTAAAGAGAGTTTCTTCACTTGGGACTAGAGTTCTCTCTACCACTGAAATTAGAGATCCAGTTTTCAATCTCTCTCCATAAGTATAATCAAATCCTCTGATGCCACAGCTACACAATCTGCTTACTGTGGGCTTCAGTATTGTTATTTCTTGTATTGCTGTCTATACAGAGTTCAATTTAAAACAAAATTAGTGGCATGGATTTTTTTTTAAAGTACACGCATTAATATGAAGCTTTTCAATTTAAGCATATTTGATGCTAGGAGTGCCTGAGGACACTGTGAATAAAATATAGAAGCATTCTTGAAGGGGAAAATGAATGATTTGTAAGTGAATGGAAAAGGAAAGATAAAGTATTTATTAAGTGCCTATGTGCCAAGAACTGTGGTAAGCACTTTACAAATATAATTTCATAATATTTGTATTATGATAATAATATACTAATATTATAATAATACACTAATATCAAATTAATAGCAATCAATATAGTAATATAGTATTTGATAATTTGGGGAGATATGGAATACTTACTAAAGATCATAGCAAGATAGTCTCCCTGTTTATTATCTGTGCATATTCTAACATCCCTAGTGAGATTATGATTAGGGAAAATACCTGAAAACTAGTTATTAAGCTCCTCATTGAAGAAGGATAGCTTGAAATCAAATTCGCAGTCTTTCTGCCAAAGAGATAACTCTCCAAATTTGCTGCCCAGTTCACAAATCTAAGACTTTGGATAGAGTGCTGCTAACATTTTCATAGGCAGTTAGGTGGGGTAGTGGACAGAGCACTGAGCCTGGCATCAGGAAGACCTGAGTCAAATCTGGCTTCAGACACTAGTTGTATGACCCTAGGTAAGTCATGTATCCTCCATCTACCTCAGTTTCTTCATCTGTAAAGTGGGGATAATAATAGTACTTACCTCCCAGGATTGTTCTGAGGATCAAATGTTTGTGAAGCACCTGGCACAGTGTCTAGCACATAGTAGGTGCTTAATAAATGTTTCTTTCCTCCCCTATATATATGAAGGGAAAAGTTGACATCTAGAAGAACAGACCAAGCTACATTAAAGTCAAAGCAAAGCCATCATTATGGGAGGCACCCTTCCTTTTCAGGAGAGTTGTGACATCCAGATGTCAGGGATAAGACTCGTCCTGGAGATATGGCAGCTGTGGCATGTGCCAGAAGTGGATAAAAGAAGACTACTAAGCTGTCTTTGGGTTAGTTCTGGTATGCTGCCTGAAACCAGAAAAGCCCGATATTACAATGTTACAAGGTTTGCAATGTTTTTTGAGATACAATTTGGCATTTCAGAGAATCCACAATAGTCTTGGACTAATAGAACAGTACTGGCTTCATTCTCTCAGGCCTAGCCTTGCTACATCTCCCACTTAGGGTAATCAGGTACTGCAGGAGGTTAGGAAGATCTCTTTCTCTCCTGTCAAATTAAACCCCTACTGGCTGTTTCCCCCATTTTATTGAAATAGTATAGTTTAACCACTTAGCATCAATTGGCTTTTACAAAGGGATATTTACTTTGGAGATACAATAAGAACAAATGCATTTCTCCCAATATCTTGGGGGCACAATCCTGCCCTTCTCAAAACCACCTTGGTCTCCCAGTTGGAGGAGGTTAGGCTCAAAATGTAACTCAGTTCTTCCAAAGCACTTTCTCCACCAAATTCATGCCCAAAGGCAGTATTGCTGCTGGATGAATCCCTCTGCTGGGCTAACATTCTTCTTGCTTCTTGCTCTTCCAAGGCATCTGGGCCTTACTGGTCACAAGTCTTTGCCTAGATTGTAACTCCTGGATTCCTGTGGATTGTGAACCCGGCTCCAGAATGGAAAAGAGCAAATGAAATAGCCATAGAGGCCCTCTTTCTTGGGGGGACATATGGCTTTAGGGGATGGGTAGGGAAAGGGATCATAGGCCTGATTCTCTCATTGGACACCACAACACCACCAGAGTACAGCTGACGACAAAGAGGTAAAGGGTGACAAAGTATCAAAGGGGATGTCATTGAACCTAAAGGCCTTTTTTATAATCCAATCAAAGAACTTCCCCTTCAACAGGAGGAGTAGCTGACCAGGGGTAGCTAAGTGGCACAGTGGATAGAGCTTACGCCTTAGAGTTAGGAGGACCTGAGTTCAAATCTGGCCTCAGACACTTGATACGTACTAGCTGTGTGACTCTGGGCAAGTCACTTAACCCCGACTGCCTCACCAAGAAGAAAAAAAAAAGAATAGCTGACCCAGAGCCAGCTACAGAAGGCTCACATGTCTTCTTTTCTTTCCAAGCTATTTCCCATATACATTATTGCAATTTTCCCAAAAGCAGCTCCCTAGTGTCCTCCACACAGAGGCTCGCCACATCAGGTGATGTGGGCACTTACCAGATTCCCATTATACTGTTTGTCAGCATGTGGCAATTTGAAAAGATCCCTTCATGTATGTGCTGTGTGAAGAGAGTGCTCAGAGACTAGTAGTCCAGGGGGCAATGAAGCCAGAAGATGAGGACATTGTTAGCTTGTGCCTCCAAAGCAAAGGATTAATAGATAATAGAGTGATGTTATTATCCGGGCACTTGAATATACTTAAAATGACAATGACAAAAAAAAAAGCAGACTGACCATATAACTACTGGTCAGAAAATGATTATTTGATGAGCAAGTTCATTTCTTAGAGGGAGAGACTAGTAAAACATTACCCAAAATACTAACTAAAATACCTGTCTATACCTATACCTGTCTACCTGTGCTATAGAAGTATAGCACCTAGAATGAGATCTCTCCTCCTCACACTTGGAGTCCCCAGAATAGCTATTCCATGTTCATGGCGTGCTTTGGGTCCACATCTACTCAAAACCTCATTGTATGAGCCCCCACTGATACATGTTTACCATTTTTCTTTAGTTAGTCTTCTCATAAATGATGTATATGTTTGCAGGAGAGTGTTTGTTAGGCTTATGGGGGAATGTTTTATTGTCAATCCTTTTACCCTGATATTTTAACAAATGTCTTTATTCTAAGCTACTTGTGTCCTCTATCTGACTATTGAAAGATAAAACACATCAATGGGTATTCTTTAGCAACACTTTTAGGAGTTCACCTCTACATGTCAAGAACTTCTTTGAACCTGGGATAGTTATCTTCAGTGAGACCCACACTGTGAAAGTTGGGGTAGGGGTTGCCCAAAAGGTATTAGCATCTACCAAGTGCACACAAAACCTTTACCCACCACCAATAATCACTTATTAATGACTTACTATGTTTCAGGCACTGTGCTGAACACTGGGGATACAAGACAAAAGTAGTCCCAGACGAAGGAGCTTACATTCTAATCAGAGAAACAATATATATAGACAATAAAAGTGATGCAGTGGATAGACTGCTAGACTTGGAGTCAGGAAGACCTGAGTTCAAATCTGACCTTACACACTTACTAGCTGTGTGACCCATAGCAAGTCATTTAACCTCTGTCTGCCTCAGTTTCCTCATCTGTTGGTTGTTGTTGCTGTTCGGTCATTTCAGTTGTGTTTGTCTCTTTACAAATCTTTTTGGAGTTTTCTCTGCAAACATACTGGAGTGGTTTGCCATTTCCTTCTCCAGCTGATTTTACAGATACCTTTTCAGGAGAGTTGCTATATGCAGATGTCAAGGACAGAATTTGTCCCAGAGATATTACAGCTATGGCACGTGCCAGAAGTGGAGAAAAGAAGACTATCGAACCATTCTTAAGGTTTGTTCTGGTATGCTGCCTGAAACCAGAAAAGGCTGATGTTACAATGTTATAATGCTTGCAATATTGCTTAAGAAACAATTTGGCATTTGAGAGAACCCACAGTAGTCTTGTACTAACGGAACTGCACTCTCTGGTCTCACTTTCTCAGGCCTAGGCTTGCAACATCTCCCACTCAATGTAGTCATTATTAGGCAGCTAAGTGGTGTAGTAGATACACTGCTGGCCTTGGAGTCAGGAACACCTGAGCGCAAATCCAGCTTCAGACACCAGCTGGGTGACCCTGGACAAATCATTTAACCACTCTCAGCCTCAACTGTAAAATAGGGATTATAATAGCACCTACCTCCTGGCGTTATTGTGAAGACGAAATGGGATGATATTTGTAATATACTTTACAAACCCGAAATTACCGTATGAACTCTAATTATTCTGTTTATTGTTGAGGCTGTTGTTACATAGTTATGTAAGGACGTCATTATCCTCCTAGTCACCCGGGCTCACAAACTGTTGGGAGAATTTTCCCATGGGAGTTCTAGCTTCTCTCGGCAGAAGCTGAGGGTCACAACCTGTTGCGTGGCAAAAACAAGGAAGTCTCACAAGACCTCTCCTTTGCTGACACGCAGCTCCCACGGTTGGCTCGGCTCTCCTCTCATTGGGAGAAAGTCCTACTCATACCCCTGACATACACCCTGCAGGTGTCCAGCAGACTTGGTGATTGGCTTTCACGTGGAGATCGTGCTTTGATCAGGTGTTACTAGGGATATAAAAGAAAGCTACTAGCACTGAATAAACGGAGCTTCTGCCATCTTGCTGTCTCCCGCCTCTTCAATGCGCCTCCGGGTTAAGAGTATTGAGCTGGTCTCATGCTCACTGCTGCAGCGGCCGCGTCAACAAACTAGGTGTCATCCTTATTCCTCGTTCTCTCCTACCTCCCCCATATCCAATTAATTGCCAAGTTCTGTGGTTTCTACTTCATGATATCTCTCGTATACAGCCTGTGCTCTCTTCTGACATAGCTGCTACTTTGGTTCAGGTACTCATCACCTCCCTCCTGGACTTTTGTGATAGCTTCCTGGTGCCAGGCACTGTGCTAAACACTGGGGATACAAATAAAGGCAAAAATTTGGTCCTTGCCTTCAATTACCCAATATTCTAATGGAAGATCATCTGGTCAGGATGAGTCTATCTCTATACCAGAATGTCTGTATCAAAAAAAAAATGACTGCTTCTAACAAGATAAACCTAAACCCTGGCTGGTTTTAAAATTGATTTGGAAGGAATTATTTGGAGAGTGAAGAATGAAGGTAAAATATAAAAAGCATATTTAGCAGTCAGTCCCAACAAATGACTTATTTTAGTTATTTTTTATCTTGACCTCCTGGGAGAGTGTAACAGTAATTAGTCTACTGCTTGTTTTGAGGCTTCTTAATTCGTACCTGCAAGTCTTTTTTTTTTTTTTTGTTAAGCCTTTCATTCATATGTGGGAAATAAATACCCATGCTATGTCTAATTCATGTTACATATTGAGCACCCTTTTATTCCACCATTGGGAGAGATATTAATCATAACTTAAACTTAACCTTTAAGTAAATCTTCCTGGGACACTGGCATGGAGGGGCATAATGAGCAAAAATGGAGTCAAATCCTTTTCATTTGAACCTAGTCCTCAAGGACTGAACCCAATCCATAGCCACCTGGGTCCAGAGCAGAGGGCACTCAGTGGAGAAGGAGAGGTTGCAGTGTCCCTCCCCCATCCTCCAGGTCCAAAAGTCATTATTAGTTGTTAGCATAGGATAAACTATCTAACAATTAGAACTGCCCAACACTAGAATGGTCTATCAACATAGGAGGTGAGCTCCCTGTCTCTAGAGGTGTTCAAGCAGGTGCGCAATGATCACTTGTTGGAGAGGCTCCCAGTCTGCTCAAGCAGGGCTTCAACTGGATGCCCTTTGAGGTTCCTCTTAGCTCTGGGAATCTAAGATTCTGTGACTAGGACAAAGATGGAAGAGATAGAAAGAGTTATAAAGATGACTGGTGACTGAGGGATAAGCTGAAAGGGGGAGACCAGTATCTCAGAGATTGTTCTCTCTCAATCAAGGGAAGCCCAAGTTTCACATCTCCACTCCTTTCCCTCTATTCTCTAGGATCTGAAGAGGGGAGGTTCTAGGCTAGGACAAGGAAAAGAGTCTGAGACTGGTCAGCCCAGTCCAGCCTTAGACCCACAAACCCAGGCCCTTCTCATTAGCTTAGGAGGCATCCAGCTACTACAGCTTTCCTGGCCATTATGGTTTTGTGAGGGCAGCCCATTGGGAAACTCTTCTGAGGACCTCCTAGATGTCTTAGGAGCATTTTAATATTAGAAACAGATTTGATAGACTGAAAACTTGGAGAACCTCTAGCACTTCCACAGTAATGCTCTAATTCTGGCCTTAGATCTAAGCAATCAAGACAGACTCAACAGCAAGTCTAGGGGCACTGAATCAGAGGAAAGACTTTCAATAGAAATATCATTAAGCCTGGATTAAAATTCCTTCCCATTTTCCTTTAGGTCCAGTAAATGTAGAGATGGACAGAAAGATAGGGACAAAAATAAGTAGAGAGGTCTGGGCCAGTCCGGGTCTGCTCCTATCCAGTTCACACCCAAACATAGCTGAGAGATGTCCTATAATGATTGAGTCTTCAAGCAGTCAAGAGCCCTGTCATTCAGGGTTCATTTGATCAGAGGGCTCCTGGATGGTCCAGGCTATGTTGCTGGGACATGCCCTGCAGACTGACAGGACCCAGCCTGCCTACCACTCCAGGTTTGGGGGAAGCTGCATGTATCTGTGATATCATTGGTCTAACTCCTTTCATTCCTCTGCTTTCTCTTCTCTGGATGATCATAGCTTATGTCCAGTTCTTCCACATCACTCCTTCCATCATTCTTCACCTGAGAATCAGAGCCCAAAAAGGAGGAGGGATAGGCAGAAAGGAAGAAGGACGTGCATAGATGGAACAGAAAGCAACCAGAGAGACAACAGGGAGCAAGATATAGGGACAAGGAAAAACACAGAGGAAGAGTAAAAGAATAGTATAAAAAATAGAAGTAAAGCTGGATTGAGGAATTTAGAAAAAATAAGAAGAGAAGAAGAGGAATGAAAGAGACAGAAAGGAAGGAGTAAGACAAAGAGAATCAAGAAGGGATCAGGAGAGACAGAGAGGAGAAAGAAAGAAATGGGAAAATTGACAGGGAGAGAGAAAAAGACAGATCAAAGAAGAAGAAAAGAAGAAGAGGAGGAGGAGGACGAGGACAAGGAAGAGGATGAGGATGAAGTTGAGGATGACAATGAGGAGGAGGAGGAGGAGAACAGCAACAAGACCAAAAATAGAAACAAGAACAAGAATGAGAACAAGAAGAACAAGAACAAGAAAAACAAGAATAAGAACAAGAGCAAGAACAAGAAATAAAAGAGTAGGGGGAAGAAAAAAAAAAGCAAGGCTCTCAGTGTGACCCTGTGCCAGGACCGCTTGGGTTCCTATTGGCATTAAGATGCCAGAATTGATTTTCCATTCTGCATGCTTTCCTTTAGCACGTCCTTGTACCCCACCCTCCCCCTTAACCCGGTGTCTGTCACAGCTGCAGGACATTTGGAAGCAGGCATCCTGTTTGCCTGAGCTTCCCTAAGACAACGGTCCAGGAGGCTCACCACTAAGGCACAGAGATCAAGATCAGTTCAATACACAGCTCTCCAGCTAAAATAAAGTGAAAGAGCATGCGGAGAATGAGGTAAAACCAGAAGACATGGAGAACCAGCAGAACCATCAGAAGACCATTAAAGAAACAGAATCCAAAGTAAGGCTGGAAGTAGGATTGAGAATGATGGTAGGTAGTGTAAATGACTGAGAGAGAACTCATTTAAGTTGTGAAGGTCAGGCCTCTTGAACATGGAAAGGCCTGATCTCTACACTGCCCTTCGTCATCAGAGAGACAGCTCCAGGAAAGGAGAGGGAACAGGAATGCTTAGGTCCCCAGTGCCCCTCATCCTCCAGACTCAGAAACTTTCTCCCTTTCCCTCACCCACCCTTCCCCACCCCATCTGCAGGGACCAGGCTCACTTGGTTGGAAAGAGGATGAATTGACTGACAAAGAACACCAGAGCAAAGATGAGGAAGATTATAAAACAGGAATGTTTCTACTTCACATAATTAAATGTTTTAACAGCCTGGGATGGGAGAGAATCATAGAACATCAATTCCACAGTTGAAAAGGGTCTCAAAGGGCATCTGGTATAACCCATACTTGACCAGGAATGCCCTCTATGACTCTTCAGCTAGTAAGTATCCAGTATTCACTTGAAGACCATCATAGGGAATTCACAACTTCTCAGAATCAGTTGATTACACTTTTAGACACTTCTGATTCATCAGAAATGTTTCATTAGATCTAGCCTAAATTTGTCTTTCTCCACTTCCTCCAATCATTCTTCATTCTGGCGCCTTGACTGAAAAAGGACAGTTAAAGCCCTTCCCATGTGACAACCCTTCAAACACTTGAAAGCAATCTTTCTATTCTTCCCCACCTCAAACCCCAATCCTTTTCCTCTCCAAGTCAAAGATTCCAAGTTCCTTCAATTGATCCTTATTTGGCATGAGTTTTACTCCCTTCTATATCCTGGTCAGCCTCCTCTGGAAGTTCCTGGCTCATTCCCTAAGATGTCTCCCTGGTGACACATCTGCATCTAAATGTATCTTTCCCAAAGGTGGGGCCATGAACTGTACTAGCAATGGGGTCTAGCCAGGGCAGAGCGCAGATAGACTATTACCTCCTTTACTTTGGACACTTGGCCTCTCTGAATGCGGCCCAAGGTTCATTTGGCTTTTTTCATTGTCATGTCACCATGTGGACTTAAAATGATCTTGATATCCACTGCAACCCCAGGGCTTTTTCCACCAAAAGTGTTGTCTAGACAAATCTTTTCATCTTGTACTCCTGAAGTTAATTTTGTGATCTCAAGTGGAGAACTGTCCCTCCTTATCTTCCATTTCATACTGTTCGCTTCTTTTAAAAAGTGCATAATAATTCTACTTTATTTTTTCAAATGTCCTGATTAGCTGTTTCCTTCTGTTTCTTTTTACATTTAAAATTTTTTCAAATGCCTTCTTTTTTTCACTATTGCTAATTCCTATCAATCTCACCCCATCTTTGCAGTGTGTGTGTGTGTGTGTGTGTGTGTGTGTGTGTGTATGAGGGAGAAAGAGAGAGAGAGAACTGTTTTATTTTATTTTATTATTTTTATTTTTTGGTTGTTTATTTAGCATTTTATTTTTCCCCAGTTACATGTAAAAACAACTTTTAACTTTCATTTTTAAAACTTTGAGTTCCAAATTCTGTCCCTTCTTCCCTCTGCACCATTCCCCTCCCTTCATTGAGAAAGCAAGCAATTCAATATAAGTTATACATGTGCAGTCAGGCAAAAACATTTTCATAATAATTGTGAAAGATAACATAGACAAAAAAACTCAAGAAGAATAAAGTAAAAAAAAGTATGCTTCGATCTGTATTCAGACACCATCAGTTCTTTATCTGGGGATGGATAGAATTTTTCATCATAAGTCCTTCACAGTTGCTTTGGATCATTGTACTTCTGAGAATAGCTAAGTCATTCACAGTTGATCATCTTACAATATTCCTGTACCTTTGTACACAGTGCCTTCACTTTGCATCAACTTGTGCAAGTCTTTTCAGGTTTTTCTGAGAGCATCCTACTCATCATTTCTTATAGTACAATAGTATTCCATCATAATCACGTACCACAACTTATTCAGCCATTCCTAAATTGATGGGCATCCCCTCAATATCTAATTCTTTGCCCCCAGAAGAAAGCTGCTATAAATTATTTTGTACATATAGGTCCTTTTCCTTCATTTTTTATGTCTTTTGGGATACAGACCTAGTAGTGGTATTACTAGGTCAAAAGCTTTGATGGTTTTATAGCCCTTTGGACATAGTTCCAAATTGCTCTACCAAATGGTTGAATCAGTTCACAACTCCACCAAAAGTGCATTAATGCCTCATTTTCCCCACATTCCCTCCAACATTTGTCATTTCCTTTTCTGTCCTATTAACCAGTCTAATAGGTATGACATAGTACCCCAGAATTATTTTAATTTGCATTTCTCCAATCAATAGCGAGTGACAACATTTTTATATGACTAAGGATAGTTTTGCTTACTTCATTTGAAAACTGATCAGGTCTTTTGAACATTTATCAATTGGGGAATGGCTCTTATTTTTCTAAAGTTAACTCAGTTCTCTCTATGTTTGAGAAATGAGGACTTTATCAGAGAAACTTGCTTCACAATTTTTTTCACAGTTACCATTGCTAACTGTATGACCCTCTATCCTATTCCCTCCCTGTTTATTCTGTTCTATTCTCTCTCCTTTCACCCTGTCCCTCCTCAAAAGCATTTTGCTTCTGACTATTCCATCCCCAATCTTCCTACTATCACCCTCCCTTTCCCTCTTACTTTCCTATAGGGTAACATAGATTTCTATACCCAATTGAATGTGTATGTCATTCCCTCTTTGAGCCAATTCTGATGAGAACAAGGTTCATTCACTCCCCCTCACCTGCCCCCTCTTCCAAGCTTTTTCTTACCTCTTTTATGTGATAAAATTTACTCCATTTTACCTCTCCCTTTCTCTTTCTCTCAGTACATTCCTCTCTCACCTCTTAATTTTATTTTTTAGATATTATCCCTTCATATTCAACTTATGTCGGTGCTCTCTATCTATATATATTACTTCTAACTAGCCTAATAATGAGAAAGGTCTTATGAGTTAGAAGTATCATTTTTCCGTATAAGAATGTAAACTTTTTAACCTTATTAAGTCTTTTATGATTTCCCTTTGCTGTTTACTTTTTTATGCTTCTCTTGAGTCTTAAATCTGAAAGAAAAATTTTCTATTCATACTCCTCCTCCTGAGTTCAAATCTGGCCTCAGATATTTATTAGCTGAGTGATCCTGGCCAAGTCACTTAACCCTGTTTGCCTCACTTCCTCATCTGCAAAATGAGCTAGAAAAGGAAATGGCAAATCACTCCAGTATCTTTGCCAAGAAAACCCCAAATGGGGTCATGAAGAATTGGATATAACTGAAATGATTCAACTACAACAACAAAGTATCCAAAGACCTGTGCTTAGTGAGGGACACATGCTTTAAGTAAAATATTGTCTCAGGCCTCAACAATTTTGAAGTCACCATAGATATCCATAATGTCACATAAATAATACAGCATAAAAACATCTGAGTAGCAAAAAAAAAAATGGCACCTCCCAAGGAGAAAAGATCGTTACCAATAGTTGGGGTGGGGGTGGGGTGAGGGAAATCTTCTACAGGAAATAGCATTGAAGTTGGGCTTTAAAGGTTGGGTACAATTTAGCAGGTGGAGATGGAATGGAGGGCATTCTAGGAATGGAGAAAGGGTATATCCATGAGAAAGGACATAGAGGTGAGACTGTACAGGGATATTTGGAGACAGGGTTATATCCAGTTTAATTGAAATGCAGATCTTAAGGAGGGGAGTAATGCAACAAAGCTTCCCTCCCTTTCTTGTGACCTAATTATATAACATTACATTCATATAGCACAATCTGATAAAATTACTCTGAGGAAAAAACCTCACAAATCTACTTTGCATGGTTGGCATGGTGGAAAGAGTACTGGCATTGAAGTCTGGGCATCTAGGGTGAAATACCAGCTCTGCTCCTCACTGCCTGTGGAACTTTGGGAAAATGACTTCACTTTTCTGGCTCTCACTTTCTTCATCCATAGTATTCCATGACTGGACTCAGAAAAATACTTACTAGGGTTGGGGAAAGCCTATAGGAATAGACCATGATTAAATTAATGTAAATATAAGAGGGGGAAGACTTAATTTCCAATCCATGTCATTTGATAAAGTCATAGATTATAGTCACACATGATGAAGTTTTCATATGTAAACAAAATTTGTCCATTCCTTGAACTCTTTGTGAGATGTGAACATCTCTCTGTTTGGGTTGGGGAAATAGTTCTATTGGCTAAGCAAGCAGGTTAGCCACATTTCTGGAAGCTTTAAGTGGGAAGAAGGAAGTAGGAACTAAAGGAAGGAAAGGAGAGTCAGAGAGAGACAGAGACAGAGACACACACACACACACACACACACACACATACATGGAAGGCAAGGGAGGGAGAGAGATGCAAATAAAAACAATTCCAACTTTTAACTTAATCCCTAGAAAATTGATCAAGATAAGAAATAATGAAAATAGTCAATGTTGACTAGGTTGTAGGAAGGCAGGAACACTAATGTACTATTGGTGGAACTGTGAATTTGTTTACAGGAGGCCTTTTCTGGTCACAATTTTCCAGCTCAGGTTGGCAGAGAAAGTCAGAGAGATCTATGGATACTGGAGACAAGATCAGTCCTGCAGATCATCATTTGGAGCTCTCTACTGCAGAGAAAATCTATGCAATAAAGTAAGAAGACATCCTAGGTGCATTCCAGGGCATTGCAGGATGTGAGAACAACTTCCCTCCAATGGGAAGCTTTGTCACCCACCATCCAGTTCCAAGTCATAGATTCAGAATAGAGTGAGACAAGGACCTGTACTCAAGGCTGTCATTTAGAATAAGGAGTGGTCACAGGCCCTGGGCTGTGTGATAAGCAAGGAGGAAGTTCAGAAGGAAGCAGGAGCTTGGACTCCAGGAACAGAGCTGAGTCTCAGTTCCAGCTTCTAGCCTAGTCTGAAGGCTGCAGAGAAATAACAAGGACAGAAATCCCAGAACAAAGTGGAGCCTGGAGTTCTGTCACTCTGAACCAGCAGAGCTTCCTAGCTGCCTTATAGTGGCAGAGTTCAACAGCAGTTGACTACTGCTCAGACCCAAACCAGAGTCAGGAATTTACAGAGCTCAGAGCAAGAAGCAAGGGGTAGTGATCAGCCTTTGCCCTGTATGGATCACTTTGGAGGTACTGAAAACTTTCAGGCCTCCAGCTTGAGCTGTCCCTGAGAACATTTTATACCCTCCAAAGAAAGCAAGATTAGGACCAGGGTAGACATTTCTCTAGAAGTGCTCAGAGCCTAGTCCTAATATAAAGTCTGAAATCAAGAAGTAGACAGGAAGAATGAGAAAAAGAAAAAAATACACCATGAAAAGCTGTTATGATAACAGGGACATTCAGTACATAAACCTAGAAGAAGAGAATGACTCCAAAACATCTATAAGCAAAGTCACAAAGAAAAACACAACTTGGGTAAAACTTCAACTAGAATTCCTGGAAGAGCTGAAGCAAGAATTAAAAAGAGAATTAAAGAATGCTTTTATAAATGAAATGAGAGTATTAGAGGAAAAAATTGAAAAATAAATGAGAGATATGGAGGAAAGGTTTGGGAAGAGAAATAATAGCTTGATACAAGAAGTATAAAAACTCACCCAAGTAACACACTCTCTGAAAGAAGTTCAAATGGAAGCCAATGACTCCATGAGGCAATAAAAAATAATATAAATAAGTCAAAAGACTGAAAACTACAAGAAAAGGTAAGGTATCTTATAGCTAAAACAACTAACCTAGAAAACAGATCAAGGAGAAAAAATTCAAATTTAAAAGGTTAAAATTTTTTAAAAAATTAAAATCTTATTTTACAATGAATACTTTTAAATATTTAAAATGAACAATTTGGAAAATTGAAAATTTGTAAAATAGCAAAAATTAAAACCATGACCAAAATATATGAGCTTAGGCTTTGTATTTCAGGGAATCTTAAAAGAAAACTGCCTAGATCTCTTAGAACAGGGAGCAGGGGGAGTAGAAATTGAAATAATTCAGCCATCATCTCCTGAACTGGTATGTCAAACTTGAACAATACTCATTCTGCCTCCTAATTGACTGATTTTGATTCCCAGATTATTTCAGTCTCTCCTGGATAATAAGGTGGCTCAAGCAAATCAAGGCGATTAGTAAACTCATTATTCATTTTATTTCTATACCTCCAAGCTCTATTATTTTATTTAATGGTCTAGAACCCTCCTAGTTCTGATATTCTATGTTCTAAAAGGAGAATGCCAGTGAAGTCAGTGAGAATAGGCAACCTTTCCTATTTCCTATGGGCTTTTGCCTGACTTTTTGTGCAGTACTG
This sequence comes from Vombatus ursinus, assembly GCF_900497805.2. NCBI lineage: Eukaryota > Metazoa > Chordata > Mammalia > Diprotodontia > Vombatidae > Vombatus > Vombatus ursinus. The sequence continues at coordinate 649,085 of NW_020954713.1, read as the reverse complement.
GGATGAAAGAAGGTATTTATAATAGTTGGATAAAAGCCTAGAGGACATGACCCAAAGCTGGGTGGGATAGCTAACATAGTAGATGACGGTCAGGATCCAAAAATATCTTAACAGACTGGGGAATTCAGCTGTATCTAATAAGATGAAATTCAATAGGGACAGTCTTATATTTGAATTCCCTCCTCCAGCCCACCCCCAAAAGCCCTACACATATAGTGGATGGGGGAGACATGGTTAGATAGCAGTCATGTACTGCAGTAGAGTACTGAACTGGGAGTCAGAATGACCTGAGTTTAAATCTGTCCTCAGGCATTTACTGGGTTATATGGTCCTGAGCGAGTCACTTACTTGGCCTCTGTCTGCCTCAGTTTTCTCAGTTGTAAAATGGGGATAATAATAGCACCTACCTCCCAGGGTTTGTTGTAAGGATCAAATGAGATAATATTTGTAAAGTGCCTGGCATATAGTAGGTGTCTATTAATAAATGTTTATTTCTGGGCTTTTAAGTCAATTGCAAGCTCTTTAAAGACTCATCTGTGTGAATTGGCAGCCAAAAAACCCCAAATTCTCAAAATTTTAATCCAATCTTGTGCTACATTAAAAGAGATATAACTTCTAGGAATTAACTCTGAGGTAATATGCCTTCTGGACACTACATTAGTCAAACAACATCTGGGGTTTGGGGCACCACAATTTAAGAAGGATCTGGATAAGTTGTAGTGTCCAGATGAAGGCAATCAGGATTCAAGGGCTGTATGAGAATCAGTTGAAGCAAATGGGCATATTTAGTGTGGAAAAGACTTGGAAGTGAGGAGAAAGGCTGGGAAAGATGTGATAACTCTTCTAGTATTTGAAGTACTGTTATGAAAAAGTGTGTTCTGTCTGTCCTAAGAGAGCAGAACCAAATAGAATGAGTGATTGAAAATTGCAGAGGCCAATGTGGGAATAGAGTGGGGTGGGAGGACTTCCTTATGATGAAAGCTGTCCCAAAGTGAAATGGGCTAACTCAGAAAATGGTGGTTCTCCCTATTTGGGAGCCTTCAAGCCAAGGCTAGATGACACTTCTCGGTGATATGATACTAGTTATTCCTTTCAGGTATATGTTGCTCCTTCCAACTTTGGCATTCCATGATTCCATGTCATTGTCTCCTGGGCCTTATTCTCCTTATCTGTAAAATGAGTAGGTCCCATAGAATAATTAACAAAAGCCATACTTCTTAAGCAAAAAAAAGGTACTCTATGGACTTTGCTTAACTGTTTTTCTTTGTTCTGTGGGATGGTTCCTGGGCTAGTGGTGTAGGGGTGGGGTAAGGTATCAGGTAACGACTAAAAACAAAAGGTATCAATTTAAACAAAAAGAAATGAGGAAGGTGGAATAAACAATCTTTAATGTCTTTTCTTCAGCCTTTTAAAAACAACAACAACCCAATAACAGAATATAGGAAATGAGTGGGTTGGTCTAGACTATCTAATATTCCTTTCAATTCTAAAATCCTCTGATTTTCCAGCCTAAGTTTTCATCTTTTCTGGTGTTTTGTTGGGGCTCAGACTGACTAACCTCTTCTGTGAATGCTGAAATCCACTATCCTAATGTCTAGTCAAACCAGGCCCAGGTTTCTCCTCTTGATGAGATGAGATGAGATGAGACGGATACGGGATAGGATGGGATGGGATGGGATGGGATGGGATGGAATGGGATGGGATGGGATGGGAGGGGATGGGGTGGGATGAGATGGGATGAGTGGGATGAGATGGGATGGGATGGGATGGGATGGCCTCTCCAGACCACTCCCCCTTCAACCCATTCCCCCCCACCATGAGAAGCCAGAGAAAGCAGAAGCTGGCACAATATTGGAAACCTATTCAGGACATATTAAGTGGTTTCTTTCTCATCTTGATCCTCTAAGAACTCTATGACTAGATGGTTCCCTGCTACCCTAGGTTCTCCCATCAAGCTCCTCCCAGATGAACTATTGGAGAATTGTTTCCTGGTCTCCTTTCTGCTGAGTAAGGGGAAAAAGAGAGGGAGGGAGGCAGGCAGGCAGGCAACAGATTCATCCCTCCTGGGCTTCCAGTCAGAATTGACCACAGTTTACACTTTTATTACCTTAAATTTCAACACTAATTCAATTGTTTGATGTCTTAAAATAAGAAATATGATGACCACCTAAATCCTGACTAGTATAATTGAATGATCATAGGCTCAGGGGGCATTTGGCAAGAGGTTTGCCCTTAAATGACAGGGGACATTTTTATCCTTTAGCAAGAGCTAGTGTGGGGAGGAAGGGAGAAGAGGCCTAGCCTGCCCCTCCCCAGGAGAAAGGGTATGAAACTAAAATCATGCCCCAGAGTAGTGAGAGGAACCATTGAGACTATACTCTGAGGCTCCATGGCTACCTCCCTCATGGAATCTCAGAGTCATGAAGTGATGTGGATAAGGCTTAGAAAAATGATGTGACTTCCCTGAGATCATCAGCTGGTGAATGTTCCAGGAAGAATTAATTCCAGGTCTCCAGGCTCCAAGTACAGACTTCTTCCTACCACGCTAACTCTGCTTCTCAGGCTCATTGGAAGACCGCATTCTCCCTGCCTTCAATGGTGTTGAGCTAGCTTCCATCCAAACTTTCCTGGCCTTCAAAAGGCTGCCTAACACCCCTACAGTCATTCTTGCCAGAATGCAAAGTGCAAAGAAAACCTAATTTGAAGACAACAGGGTTTAATTCCAGGCTTTGCTACTTTTTAGCCATGTGACCTTACACAAGTCACTGGGGTCTCAGTATGCTTTACTGTAAAAGGAAGAGGTTGAATATATCCTATGACCTATGATCTTCCACCCTTCTTCTGTGCCAATCTATATTCCCTCTTCTTCTCCAAAAAATCCTCCCTGATTATCTATACTTCATTCTGCATCTCTTGAGGCAACCTGGCATGGTAAATAAAGTGTTGGGCTTTGAATCAGAAAGAAGTGGGTTCAGATTCTACCCAAAATACTTTCTAGATGTGACACACTGGGCAAGATTCTTAACATCTCTCAGACCCTGTTTCATAGGCTGTAAAATAGAGGACAATAACTGTGCCCCTTACCTCCCAGGGCAGGTATCTATGAGTTAAGGACTTTGTACCTCTTAAAAAGGCCAGATCATAATTACTGTTATCTATGGCCTCAGTTTATTGAAGGCCACTTTATCTTGCTTCTTGAGACATTTTCTATCTGGGCAGCCTGGAGGCACCTACCTACCCTAGAAGGGCAGGACTCACAGATAGGCAAGTTCCTTTTGCACTCAGCCCCAACAACTTAACTAAGGCTGTGGCTTTCTCTCCTCTACCACTATTTCATCATTGCAATCAACATTTACTAAGAGCCTATTATGTGAAATTTCTTCTATTTCTTTCTAGGAAGCTTGATGTTCTCTCTCCTCTCTCTCTCTCTCTCTCTCTCTCTCTCTCTCTCTCTCTCTCTCTCTGAGTCTATCTGTCTTTTTCTCTGTCTCATACACACACATTCTCTCTAGCAATGATATCAGGAATTGGGGGATAGAACAAGGGAAGAGGAGAATGGAGGAACACTTACACACACCTTCCTTAGATGTAGAGGTGGAAGAAGGGAAGGGAGGAAAGGCAGGGCTATGGTCTAGGAGCTCTGGAAACCTGTACCTGCAACTAACTATGGGAAATCTCATCTACCTAGAAAGTATCACTTTCTAAGATGGTAGGTGATGTTCAAACCCTGGTTCCTGGCTTGCTACCTGGGCAATCATGAACAAGTCATTCCCTTCTCTGGGTGTCACACAAGGGTGAAAAGAGGTATGTATTTGTGATGTTGGGAGTTGTGACACTGGTGTGTGTGTTGTGTTGTGCTGTGTGTGTATGTGTGATTTAGAAGTCCTACGAGTAAAACAGAGAAAGAATAGGAAATGTGGGAGGCTAGGGAGAAGGCCAGCATGTGTGGTGGGGGATAATGTGTGGTTGGGAGAACCACAGACTTAAACTCCCAGCAGAAACAGAACAGGACCAAGCTGATACCCTTGTGGTATCAGAGATGGAGGTGGGGGGAAAGCTGTGGTTGCGTATGAGCCTTGGGCCAGCCCCTTAAGGAAGGGTCTTGAAGCACTAAGGGAATGGGTGGGGTTACTTACCTGCTGGAGCAAAAAAGACAGAGTGACAGATATTGCGGGGTGAGGGGGCAGACCTTTCCTATGGTTACCCTGCTCAGGTTATGTAAGTTTGTGACTCTTTGCTGCCACGCAGAAGGAGGATCCCTCCTGAAAAAAAGGCAGGATAGGTTATGTTAAACCTCCCTTTCTTTCCCACTCAGGAGCAGCTCCTGGAGAAGGTAGAGAGCCAGTACCTGGGGTGGCACAGGGTAAGGAGCCAGAGAGGAGAGGACTGAGAGCTTTGTATGGGACTCTGGAACAATCTGTATTGAGAGGTGGTGGGAGGAAGAAGTGGGGGTAGTGAAAGAAATACAAAAGAAAGGACATCAGGACCCTGGTCAGAGGAAGGTAAGCAGGGTTTGAGAGGGAAACCATATTGACAAAGGAGAGACTCTAGAAAAGTGACTCAGGGGGTTGGGGTGAGGTGAGGCTGAAGGGCGGGGGCAATGAGTAAGGAACAACCGAGGTAGGGCTTTAAGTCAAGTGGAGTTAGGATTGAGGGGATCGGAAGGAATACTTTTTTTAGGGAGGCCCTAGATGAAGGTATAAGGGGCCAAAGTTGGAGAAGAAAGAAGGTAGAAGATAGGGCATGGTCGGGGGTTGTGGTAGAGCCCTAAATTCCTGCAGTCCAGCACTTTGGCCCTAATACCTCCAGATCATCCCTAGCTACAGCTCTTTTCCAGTCACTGAACAGGACCAGAAAAAAGTGTACCCCAACACTCCCAAAACATTCCTTTGGGGCTTCCTGGACTAGGAAGGCCCTCTAGCCTTATCTCAGCCTCTCTAAAGCTGGCTCACCTCCAAGCCCTCCACTCACAATCCCTTAATAAAGGATCAGTGCTTCTCCACCCCATCTCCATAATCACCAAGGCACTCAGCCCCACCCAAACATAGAGCGCTTTAGACACTCATGCTCTCTACACCCACCAGACTCATGACCCACTGAAAACCATATACAAGGGCAACTTCCTCTCCCACCTGCTTTCAACTTGACCCCCCTACACACACATATTAACAGTTTCTATCCACTCAGCCCCTCTCTATTACTTCACCTCCTCCCCCCACATATATCCACTGGTGCCTTCTCAGCTGCAGCTGTTCTCCAGATAGGAGACGGTGAACAGTATTACCCCATCCCACCTAGACACAGATACACTACCCTACTCACGATCTCCTGCCCCCAACACATAGGGGGCCCCACAAATGCACCGAGGTACACACAAATCCAGTCTGTTTGGATCAGGCCCCATTCTTTCTTTTTCTTTCTCTCTTTTCATTTTTGATTAAATTATGGAGTGTCTGAAGCTAGCAGCTGCCACCTGCCTTCTTGGTCACAAACCAAGGACAGAAAGATAGTCTCTACCCTTCTATTCGTCATTCTTATTCATGGGAGAACCACAGACTTTTACTGCCAGCAGAAACAGAACAGGGCCAAGCTGATATCCTTGTGGTATCAGAGATGGGGGGTGCAGGGAGCTGTGGCTGTGTATGTGCCTTGGGGCAGACCCTTAAGGAAGGGTCTTGAAGCACTAAGGGAATGGGTGGGAGTTACTTACCTGCTGAAGCAAAAAAAGACAGAGGGACAGATATTGCCAGTGAGGGGGCAGACCTTTCCTGTGATTACCCTGCTCAAGTTGGTAAGTCTGTGACTCTTCACTGCCAGGCAGAAGGAGGCTCCCTCCTGAAAAAAAGGCAGAATAGGTTATGTTAAACCTCCCTTTCTTTCCCACTCAGGGGCAGCTCCTGGAGAAGGTTCATGAAGGCCCTTTTTCTGCCCTCTTCCAAACTCCCTAATTTCTGAAGAAATTACCCTTCCTGTCTCCTCCTCAACTCCTCTCTCTCACCTTTCCTATCCAATTGATGGTTAAATCTCAGTTTTTATCTTCCTGTATTTCCCATCCAGTCCTTTCTGTCCACTCATTAGTACCAGTCTAGTTTAGGCCTTCATCACCTCTCACCTCCTTGGGATTTCTCTGCCTCTAGTCTTTCCCCATTCCAATCATCCTACACGCTATTGCCAAAGTAATTTTCCTTAAGCGTAATTTGATCATGTGACTCTACTATTTAATTTGTCATTGTTGTTGTTCAGTCTTTTCTGTCATGACTGCCTCTTCACGACCCCATTTGAGGTTTTCTTGACAAAGATACTTGACTGGTTTGCCATTTCCTTCTCCAGCTCACTTTATTTACAGTTGAGGAAGCAAACAAGGTTAAGTGACTTGCCAAGAGTTACATAGTTAGTAAGTGTTTAAAGACAGGTTTGAACTCAGGAAAATGGGTCTTCTTCTTCTTCTTCTGGGCCTTCTCCCAGGCCCAGAACTTGATATATCCACTGTGCTGCCTAACTGTCCTACTTAATCAAGCTAATGTTTTGCTGTTGTCTCCAGGATAAAATGGAAATTGCTCTATTTAGCTTTAAAGTCCCACACAACCAGGCTCCAACCAATATTTAAAAAGAACGAGACACTGTGCTGAATGGGTAATCACTAGCGCACACTTATAGAGTTCTCCTATTTGTTAGACTGATGTTTGGGGGGAGACAGAGGGAGGGAAGAAGGGGACAGACTTGTCCCTATCTTCTGGGAACCAGCTCTCCAGTGAAGCAGGAGAGAGCAGGCAGGTGGAGAAAAAGGATCTCTCTATAAGATGCATTTTCTCCTTAGTGCAATGAGGAATTGGACTCTGGCCTCTCTTCTCCTGAGCCATGTGACTGAGTGAGTCTGAGTTTAGCAGGGTCCAGAGGTATGTGTTTACTGACCGCCCCATGAGGAATCATGAAGAGGAAGAACACAGAAAAGTGTCAGACAACTAATAGAAACTGATACAGTATGAAGTAAGCAGAAGAAGGAAAATAATATATAGCAGGACTACAATAATGGAAATGGAAAGAACAGAAATTAAAGCTAGGTCACAGAAAAGAAGGAGGCAAATGCACTCCTCTCCTATCTTTGCAGAGACATAGCAGTCTGCAGGTGTGGAATGCCACATGCACTGTCACAAAGATGGTGGCTGTGTTGGTTAGTTTTGCTGACCTACCTTTTCCTCTTTCTCTTTCATTGTTTGTTATAAATGTTGGTTGTCTGGATTACATTATAATGTATAGGAAGGAGAAAAAGAAAGAACAAACATTTTTAAGCACTGTAGGTGCCAGTCACTGTGCTAAGCATTTGCAAATATTATCTCATTTGATAATGGGGGAAGACAGCTCCTGAAAGGGGGCTGGAAAAGGAGGTGGGGTGGAGAGATCCGAATTCCAAGGAGGAAGGAATAAATGTTGAAATAGAAGTGTTGTAAAAATGAAATGCAATGATAAAATTTTTGTTTTAAAAATTCTAAAGATCATGTGGGTCAGTAGAGAGCAGGAAAATGAGAAGGAGTTAACGATAGGAATGAGCCTACGTAGTTTTTTGGGGTGGCTTTGTTGTTGTTGTTGTTGGCAGGAATAGCTCTTTCTCTAGGTTTTCAACCTCTGGCCCCTCTTTTCTTCCCTGCCTCCCTGACAATCCCATATAGACGCTGGGTGTTGGCAGGGCAGAGATAACAATATCTGCCACTTTAGACTGACTCTCTTTGCAAGAAGGCCAGAGATCAGAGTTCTGTACTGACTAAAGAGCTTCAAAGATCCAGATCCAAGAGACCATTTTTTCCAGCCTTCCTCCTTTTACACTTCTACAAATCAAGGCTAAGTGATTTGCCCAAGGTCATAGAGATTGTGTAAGAGGTTGTATTTTAACTCCTCTGACTTGAGAGTCAGGATTCTTTGCACAGTACCAAGTTGTGGGGTCCCCAGGAGCCAAAGAGAACATTGTCACTGGCTTTACCCTTCCTCTGTTCCTGACCTGAGAGTTTGTTTATTTTTAAACACAATTAAACAAAGAGACTGGCTTGCCTAAGAGTGGAATGAGTGACTTACCCCAACATCACACAGGTTGAAAATAATAGAGACAAGATTCGAATGGAAGCCGTTTGACTCTAACCCAGTCATCTTTCCAAAGAGGCCTGCTATCACCTATGTACTCAACACTGTCCTAGGCACTAAGGGTGCATGAGAGTAGATTATCTCATCCCACCCATTTATTTAATAAAGGAGGAGACTGAGATCCAAGGTGGAGAAGGTAACTGCCCAAAGTCAAAGGACAGGTCAGTGGCTATTTGTACTCAGGGTTCCTAACTCTCAGCCTAGCATCTCTTCTATCACTTTACCCTTAACAAATGGTATTTTAGGTACTTATCTGGTTCCCAAGGCTGATGTTTGTTGTCTCTTATTTGAAGGAATGAACAAACAAATTTTAAAAAAGAAAAAGAAAAAAATATTCTCAATATTGTATTGAAAATGTTCTCTGGGAAACAATTTTCATAGCAAGTGTTTCTGATAAAGGCTCCATATCTCAATTATATAGAGAGCTGAGTCAAATTTATAAGAATCCAAGTCATTCCTCAATTGATAAATGGTCAAAGGAAATGAACAGGCAATTTTTAGGTGAAGAAATTAAAGCTATTTATAGTCACATGAAAAAATGCTCTAAATCACTATTGATTGGGAAAATGCAAATTAAACACCCTTAAGGTGGTACCACCTTATACCTATCAGGTTGGCTAATATGACAGAAGAGGAAAATAATAAATGTTGGAGAAGATGGGTGAAAATTGGACACTGATGTTTTGTTGGTGGAGTTGTGAACTGATCCAACCATTTTGGAGAGCTAATTGTCACTATGCCAAAAGGGCAATCAAACTATGCATACCCTTTGATCCAGCAATACCACTACTAGGTCTGTATCCCAGAGAGATCATACAAATGGGAAAGGCCCTACATGTACAAAAATATTTATAGCAGCTCTTTTTGTGGTAGCAAAGAATTGGAAATTGAGAAAATGCCCATCAGTTGAGGAATGGCTGAACAAGTTGTGGTATATGAATGTAATGGCATACTATTGTGTTATAAGAAATGATGAACAGGCTGACCAGAAAAAGCTGGAAAGACTTGTGTGGTCTGATCCTGAGTGAGGTGAACAGAACCAAGAGAACATTGTACACAGTAACACTCACATTGTGCGATAACTAATATTGATAGACTTAACCCTTCTCAGCAATACAAGGATTTAAGACATTTCCAAAGGCCTCATGATGGAAAATGCTATCCACATCCTAAGAAAGAACTATGGGGTTTGAATGCAGATTGAAGCATACTATGTGCAATTTTTTTCTTCTGTTATGTTTTGTTTCCTTTTTCTGGTGGTTCCTCCTATTAGTTCTAATTCTTACTTACAACATCAATAATGTGAAAATATGTTTAATAGGAATGTATATGTACAGCCTACATCAGATTGAGCACTGTCTTGGGAAGGGAGGTGGGGAAGGAGGGAAAGAAAATTTAAAACTCAAAAGCTTATGGAAGTGATTGTTGATAATTCAAAATAAATTAATGAAAGAAATCTTCCTCAAAAAAGAAAGAAATGATGAGCAGGGGGGGCAGCTAGGTGGTGCAGTGGATAGAGCACCAGCCCTGGAGTCAGGAGGACCTGAGTTCAAATCTGGCCTCAAATACATAACATTAGCTGTGTGACTCTGGGCAAGTCACTTAACCCCAATTGCCTCACCATTTAAAACAAGAAAGAAAGAAAGAAAAATGATGAGCAGATGACTTTCAGAAAAACTCAGAAAGATTTACATGAAGTGATGTTGAGTAAAGTGAGTAGAACCAGGAGAACATTGTACATAGTTACAGCAACATTATGTGATAATCAACTATGACAGACAGCTCTTCTCAGCAATACAACAATCTAAGACAATTCCAAAAGACTCATGATGGGAAATGCTATCCACATCCAGAAAAAGGACTATGTAGTCTGAATGCAGATCAACTATTTTCACTTTTTTGGTGGCTTTTCCCTTTGATTTTGTTTCTTCTTTCAGAGCATGACTAATGTGGAAATATGTTTCCCTAATTGCACATGTATAACCTACATCAGATTGCTTGACCTCTTTGGGAGAGCAGATGGAAAGGAGAGAGGAAGAAAAAATTTGGACCTCAAAATATTATAAAAAGCAGATGTTGAAAACTATCTTTATATGTAATTGGAAAAAATAAAATGCAATTTACAAATAAAAAAGAAAAATGACCCTACATAAATTAGTTATAAATATTATGCCAGTGTTGCATAATGCATATCTAAATTGATTTTCTGGGGAGATTCCTTCTGTGAAATATTCCTTCATGAAATAGAGTATACCTTGGGAAAAAATAAAATGTAATTTTAGTTTTAAAAAAAACTAATTTTTCTCTCCCTCTCACCCATTCTACTTCCCTCCCTCTATCTTGAGAAAGAAAGAAAAACAATGCCCTTATAATAGATAAGCAAATTTACAGCAAATCAATAGATAAAACAACAGATAATAGATACTCAAAATTTCTACATTAGCTATGTTTCCAAAAATAAATGTCTCAAACTGCATTTTGAATTCATCACCTTTTTGTCAAGAGATGGGTAATGTGTTCCATCATAAATCCTCTGAAACTGTGCTTAATCATCGTGCTGATCTTTCAAAGTTATTTGTCTTTTTGATGTTGATCTTAATGTGTGAATTGTTATCTTGGTTATGGTCACATCACTATGTATGAGTCCTATGTGTCTTCCTAGGTTTTTATGACACAGTCCCCTTTATCATTTCTTGTAGTCCAATAATATTCCATTATATTGATGTATCTTAACTTATTCAGTCATTCCCCAACTGGTGGGCACTCCCTTCAGTTTCTAGTTCATGCCACCACAAAAAGAGTTGCTCCAAATATTTTTATCAATGCATTTTTTTCACTGTGTTTTTTTTTTTTTAGGCAATTGGGGTTAAGTGACTTGCCCAAGGTCACACAGCTAGTAAATGTCAAGTGTTTGGTCTGAGGTCAGATTTGAACTCAGGTCCTCCTGACTTCAGGGCTGGTGCTCTATCCACTGTGCCACCTCGCTGCCCCTCAATGCATTTTTTATTAGTGAAACTTAAATACACAGTAAGAAAAGAGAAACATCATAAGCTTAAATATTGAAACTTAAATACATAATAAGAAAAAGAAAAAAGTATGTCATATGTACAGCAGAATTTCAGAGAGGATTAAAAATATATAGCAATTAATTGCCATTTCAAGAAAGCCTATATAATAAGTACTATGCATTGTGTTGAGAGCTGTCCATCTTTTCTTTGTTTCCTTCTAGGTTTTCTTTTATTCTCTGCTGTGCACTTATTTACTTTGTTCTTTTTCTCCCTTCCTCCTCCCTGCCCCCAGAAGGCTACAATCAAGCAAGAATATATTTATGTATAGATATAGATACACATATGCTTATATGCACATACATATATACATATATGCATACATATATAGACATATACTTTCCTTAACAAATTCTACTTCTGATCTTCTTTTTTCATATTTGTGCATATCTCTTATTTCCTATTTCTCCTAACTCCTCTATTTTACTTCAGTCCTCTATCTTGCTCTCCTGTTACTTAACTAGTCCCCCTCCAAGGATCTCTCCCTTGTCCTCCCATTCCCATTAATTTAAACACCCTTTTATACCCCTCCTTTAACCTATTCCCTCCCCCTCCCCTCTAAAGATCTGTCTCTTGACCTCTCCCCACTCCCTATCCCCTTAACATTTTATTTCTTTCTGAATTTAGAATGTATACTCTTCTAGATATATATGTATTGTTCCCTCTTGAACCCATTCCCAATGAAAGCAGATTTCTAGAACTAAAAGCCCTCCTTCCCCATCTAATTCCTCTGTGTTGGTTCTTTCTCTCACACCTTATTTGTATAAAATAATTACTCTTTTTAGCTGTTTCCTAAATGGTTTTACTTTTTAAACTCATATCATACTCAGGCATACCCCAATCTTTCTTACAAATTACCCAATTACTAATAGCAATCTTGGACAAATGCTTTACATTTTATATACCTAAAAAGCAAACAGTCTGTCCTTATTGAGTCCCTTGTAATTAGTCTTTGATATGTACCTTATATTTCTCTTGGCTCTTGTATGTCTAATCTTCTATTAAGTTCAGTTTTTTTTAAACAAAGTCCTGAAAGTCTGACAGTTCATTAAATGTCCATTTTTTTTAAATTCAGGATTATGTTTAGCTTTGCTGTATATAACATTTTCAGCCAGAACCCCAGTTCTTCTGCTCTTTGATATATAGTTTTCCAAGACCTGTGGTCTTCTAGTATCACTGCTGCTAGGTCTGTGTGATTCTAATTGTGGCAATGCTATATTTAAATTTGTTTTTAACTTGTTGCTAGTAATATTTTACCCTTGAGCTGGGGTTTTTGGAATTTGGCTGTAATATTCTTATGGGTTCTCAAAGGATCTCTTTCAGGTGGTGATAGGGGGATTTTTTCTGTTTCTACTTTCCCCTCTTGTTCTAATGCTTCCAGACAATTTTCTTTAATTGTTTCTTGTATTATTGTGTCAAGACTCTTTTTTTGATCATAGACTTCAGGTAGTTTAATTATTCTTATGTTTTCTCTTCTTGATCTGTTCTCCAGATCAGTTGTTTTTCTTATGAGATGTTTTACACGCTCTTCTGTTTTTTCATTCTTTATATTTTTTTTATTATTTATTGATCTCTTATAGCTTCACTGGTTTCCCCCTGACCAATTCTGATTTTCAAGGAATTGTTTTCTTCTTTAAGATTCTGGATCTCCTTTTCTTTCTTTTCACAACCTTCTTGTTTTTCATGGATTGTTCTTTTTTTCTTTTTAGTTTTTCCTCAATCTCTCTCATTTGATTTTAAAGTCTTTTTAAAGTTATTTTATGAATTCTTTGTGGTCAGATGACCATTTGACATTACTCTTTGGGGTAAAAGAGTATTTTTTTGTTTCAGTATCCTCCTCTGAAGATGAACCCTGGTCTTCCCTATTCCCATAGTAACTCCATGGTTGAATTTTTTCTCCCTTATCTTTGTATTTTTTTTTTATCTATAGTAGCTCAGTTTTTATAATCACCTCTAGTCCTGGGGTATGCCTCTGACCTCAGATCCTTCTTCAGTTCTCCCCCCTGGCTTGGAACTGGAACCTAGACCTCCAGCCTCTTTATAAGTGTCCACAGCCAGCATCATCCCTGCCCCACTGCTTCTGCACTCACCAGACATGCCCTGGTTCCTTCTTGCACCCTAGCTGCATCTCTGCAGCACAACTGGGTCTGACATTCCTGTCAGCAGAGATTTCTTGGATCTTCCCTTGATTGAGCTCAGATGTTCAATACCCCTCACTGTCCTGGGGGTAAAAGTTCCTGAGTCTGGGATGGAGGCAGCTTCCCAACTCTGCTAACCTCAGGGCTTGCTGCTTGTTATTAAAGTGGACCTAGGACCTAGCCTGGAAGTGTTTACTTTTCACATGTACTAAACCTCATCCTGGGACTTTTCTTCAGATCTTCTCAGAATGTCCCAGGAGGACCTCCATTTTGCCCCTGCTTATTTATTTTTACTGCTCTATGTGTGTCCTGAAATACTATTTCATCTCTTTTGTGGGGGAAAATCTTGAGAGCTTGGAATTTGCTGACCTACTCCACCATCTTCCCAGAATTCTCTCCAAATATTTTTTTTACCTATGTTTCTTTTCCCCTTTCTTTGATCTCTTTGATCTATAGACCTAGTCATAATATCTCTGGATCAAAAGGCATGAACAGCTTAGTAAGGCTCTGAGCATAGTTCCAAATTGCTTTCCAGAAGAGCTAGACAAATTCTTAGTTCTACCAACAGAGATTCTTTGTATTGGGTTTCCAACAGCCCCTCCAGATTTTACACTTTCATTTGTTCAACTTTGCAAATTTGATGAATGTGAGTTGAAACCTTAGTTACCTTAATTTGTATTTCTCTAATTATTATTGATTGGGAAAACTTTTTCATGTGACTAAAGATATTATTGGATTTCTTCCTCTGATCCTTTGGCTATTTAGCAATTAGGGAATGGCTCTTATTATATAGGGGCAGCTAGGGGGCAGTCTGCCATATACTGGTGGTAGCTCTTGGAGCTTAGTTTCTATCTCTCCTTGCTGCTCACTCTGACCCTCCATGTGAAGAGGAAGGTGAGTCTGGAGCATGCCCAGGTTTTAGGAAAAGCTCTCATCTTCCCAGTCAAGAAAGAAGAGTAGAGTGAAGAGCCTGGCTTCTAGTGTTAGCCCCCACGGGAAAAAGTGTCTTCCTTGGTCCTGGTCCTTAAGGTCAGTACCTGGTGCAAGCACAGGACCTTGTCCCACAGAAACGGTAAGGGCAGAAGTGGTCTACTTGAGCTAGGTGGATACTGTAGAAGACTAAGGGGGCAAGCAGTAAGGGACCAATTCCATTCTCTTCAGTTCATTACCCAAGGTGCTCTCTCTGGAGCTCCTACCACTAAGTCCATATTTAACCCAATCACCAGCTCTCCCTCCATCACATTTTCAGACACTTGACCTTCTTTCTTCATTTCCTACTTGTATGTCACCTCAATCTCTGCCTCCCCTTGAAAGACTTAAACCTTCTCTAAGAGGACTCTCATATAATCAGGGCACAAGGGGTGCAAAAAAAGGTATATCTAGACTGTGGGTCAGAGTCTAACCTTGAGCATTGGCAAGGCCAGCTGTATCCTCTGAGAAGTAAGCAAAGCCCTGGCCTCATGGCTGCCCTCCTCTTCCCAGGACTTTAAGGAGCAGGCCGTCCACCATTTTGTTACTATCACGTTGATCTTATTCTCCTATTCTGCCTACTTTGTGCACATTGGTGCCCTGGTGCTGCTGCTCCAAATTTTCATGGAGGTGAGTGAGCCCAGCCTGGAGGAGTGTAGCTGGGATCTGCCTGAGTCCCTGCAAGCATCATGTGTACAGGGGCCACAGCCCCAGAGAAGGGAACAGAGCTGTTCCTAAATTCCCTCACCATTATGGTAGTCCATTGTGCCTGGTGGTATTGCCTCATTCCACCTAGACAGAGGCACTTCCCCACTCACAATCTCCTGCCCCCAACATATAGAGGGCCCCACAAATGCACCGAGGTACCTACAAGCCCAGCTAGTTTGGCTTGGGCCCCATACTTCTAACTTTTCCTTTCTCTCTTTTATTTTCTTGATTAAACCATGGAGTGTCTGAAGCTTACAATTACCTCCTGCCTTGGTCACAAATCAAGGACAGAAAGATGGTCTCTACCCTTCTATTCATCTCTCTTATCGTGTTCATGGGGGCCTTTTTTCTTCTCTCTTCTAAACTCCCTATTTTCTTTCTTCTTTTTTCTGTGTAAATGTCTTTATCTTAAAAAATACAAGAGTGTATTGGGATGGAGGTATCCACACAGTGAATAAGGAGTATTTAAGGAATAGGCACCCTTATTTGACCCAACTTGGGAATGCCTGGAGTGAATAAGAACACCCAGGAGCAAGAAACAAGGGGCATTGGTCTGGGAAGGAAGGCCCCCAACCCCAGCTGTAATATTTGCCCAAATGAGACATATCTGTGTGCTTAGCACCCACCCCCTTAGGTCATGGTTCAGGCTGGGAACAAGCAAATGGATTCTGCCTATGTGCAGAGCTCTGAACCTCAAATTATGAGTCTCCCCCCCCCAAATACCCCCCCCAGGCAAAGTAATGTTTCTTTCTAAATTCCTTATTTTCTGCAGAATTTATCCTTCCCATCTCCTCTTCAACTCCTCTCTCTCACCTGTCCTATCCAATTGATGGTCAAATCTCACAGTTTTATCTTTCTGTCTCTCCCATTCAGTCCTTTCTGTCCACTTAGCAGTACTAGTCTAGTTGAGGCCTTCTTCACCTCTCACCTCCTTGGGGTTTCTCTGCCTCTAGTCTTTTCCCATTCCAATCATCCCACACATTATTGCCAAAGTAATTTTCCTTAAGCGTGCAGTTGATCATGTGACTCTATTACTTAATCAATCCTTGTTGTTCGGTAGTTTCTGTCATGTCTGACTCTTCTCATCCTCTGTCCCCTCTTTTCTTCCCTACCTCCCTGACAATCCCATATAGACACTGGGTGTTGGCAGAGCAGAGATAACAATATCTGCCACTTTAGATTGGCTCTCTCTGTGTGAAGGCCAGAGATCAGAGTTCTGTCCAGACTAAAGTGCTTCAAAGATCCAGACCCAAGAGACCATTTATTCCAGCCTTCCTCCTTTTACACTTGTACAAATTGAGGCTAAGTGATCTGCCCAAGGTCATAGAGATTGTGTGAGAGGTTGTATTTTATTTTATTTATTTTCTTTTAGTGTCTTATTTATTTATTTTTTTCTTTTTTCTTTTTTTTAAAATTTATTTATATGTTTATCTTTTTAACATGTGTTTTTAAAACTTTGGGTTACAAATTTTCTCCCTTCCTCCCTCCCCACCCACCCTGAAGCACTTATCTGATTCCCAAGGCTGATGGTCATTGTCTCTTATTTAAATGAATGAATAAATAAATTTTTAAAAAAGAAAAAGAAAAAAAAGATTCTCTATATTGCATTGAAGTTATTCTCTTTCCTTAGATTTCCTGGAACACTTCAGCTAAATCTATCCTTTGCCTCCATCATTTTGTTTTTTAATTATGGTTGATTGGTTGATTGTTGTTCTTAGTTCTTGAAAAGGACCAAAATGGGGGCAGCTAGGTGGCGCAGTGGATAGAGCACTGGCCCTGAAGTCAGGAGTACCTGAGTTCAAATCCGGCCTCAGACCAAACACTTCACACTTACTAGTTGTGTGACCCTGGGCAAGTCACTTAATCCCAATTACCTTAAAAAAAAAAAAGAAAGAAAAGAAAAGGACCAAAATGGCAGCGTGTCAAGTTTCAGTGTGTCATACCATGGCTAATCAGACCAATAAAAACTCAGAATGCTCTACCACAGGTTGGGCACAAATAGTCTGTGTGAACATTTGGTGTGGTTTCTCTAAATTTGTGTGTCCTGTGTTTCCTTCAAACTGTTTCAATTCTGCTTTGCTCATAGAAGACAGCACCTTTTCTGATGTGGGTCATGGGTCATGACCATCTTGACATAGGCTATAGATGTGTAGTCATGCAAAACATTTCCATAGTAGTCCTGTTGTGAAAAACTAAGTATATTTTCCTTCATCCTACCCTACTCCCCATTTATTTTATTCTCTTTTGACCCTGTCCCTCCTCAGAAGTGTTTGCTTCTGATTACTCCCTCCCCTAATCTGCCCTACCTCTATCAACCCCCTGCTCTCTTGTCCCCTTCCCCCCTTATTTTCCTGTAGGGCAAGATAGATTTCCATACCCTAATTGTGTATGTTATTCCCTCCTTACGCCAAATCCTATGAGAATAAGATTCACTCATTCCCTCTCACCTTCCCCCATTTCTGCTCTGCTGTGAAAGCCTTTTCTTGTCTGTTTCATGTGAGATAATTTACCCCATTTTACCTCTCTCTTTCGCCTTCTCCTAGTATAGTCTTCTCTCACCCCTTAATTTTATTTTCCAGATATCACCTCTTCATCTTCAACTCACCCTGTGCCCTCTCTCTCTCTCTCTATCTATCTATACATACATATGATTTTTCCCTCCCACTACCCTAATATTGACAAAAGACTCATGAGTTACAAATATCATCTTTCCATGCAGCAATGTAAACAGTTCAACTTTAATAAGTCTCTTATGATTTCTCTTTCCTGTTTACCTCTTCCATATTTCACTTGAGTCTTGTATTTGAAAGTCAAATTTTCTATTCAGCTCTGATCTTTTCATCAAGAAGCTTGAAAGTCCTCTATTTCACAAATGACCATTTTTTACCCTGAAGGATTATACTCAGTTTTGCTGGGTAGGTGATTCTTGGTTGTAATACTGTTTCCTTTGCCCTCCAGAATATTATATTCCCTGCCCTCTGGTCCCTTAATGTAGAAGCTGCTAAATCTTGTGCTATCCTGATTGTGTTTCCACAATACTTGAATTGTTTCTTTCTGGCTGCTTGCAATATTTTCTGCTTGACCTGGGAATTCTGAAATTTGGCTACAATATTCCTAGGAGTTTTCCTTTGGGGATCTCTTTCAGGAGGTGATCGGTGGATTCTTTCAATTCCTATTTTGCCCTCTGGTTCTAAAATATCAGGGCAGTTTTCCTTGATAATCTCTTGAAAGATGATGTCGAGGCTCTTTTTTTGATCATGACTTTCAGATAGTCCAGTAATTTTTAAATTCTCTCTCCTGGATCTATTTTTCAGGTCAGTTCCTCTCCCAGTCCAGCACTTGGGCTGGAAATTTGTTTCACTTTGTCTTTTTGTGGGTTCTGTTGCTTTAGAATTTGTTTAGAGCCATTTTTATAGGTACTTGGAGGGGTTTGGGGGAGAGCTCAAGCAAGTCACTGCTTTTACTCCTCTGACTTGAGAGTCAGGCTTCTTTGCACAGTACCAAGTTGTGGGGTCCCCAGGAGCCAAAGAGAACATTGTCATTGGCTTTACCCTTCTTCTGTTCCTGACCTGAGAGTTTTTTTTTTTTTAACACAGTTAAAGAGACTGGCTTGCCTAAGTGTGGAACAAGTCTGGAGCCAAGAGTCAGGAGGGTCTGGCCTGGTTCTGCTAGGCTAGTTTGTGCCCTGAAGCCTTTCTTTCTTCTCACTCTGAGGTTCAGTTTCTCCATATGACTGGCAGAGGTAAGAAGAGATAAATCTGGACAGGATATTAGAAAAAGAAGGAGAGGGAAAAGAAATAAGCATTTATTAAGTGTCTACTATATTCTACATACTGTAGTAAATACTTTACAAATATCTCACTCTCTCTTCACAATTGTGAGAGGTAGGTGCTATTATTATTCCCATTTTATAGCTGAGGAAACTGAGTCAGACACAAGTTAAATACTTGTCTGGGGTTTAGAATTAGTAAGCATTTGAGTGTAGATTTGAACTCCCTAACTCCAAGTTTAGCCCTCTATTAACTGTACTACCTACTTGTAATGTATTAGTAGATTCAAATGGTTTTTATAGACCTTGAGATGTCAAATCTGAAAGGGACCGAGCACATGGAATATCACAACTGGGAAGGATTTTTGAGATCATGGAGCTATAGATTTAGAGATGGGAGGAGCCATAGAAATCATCTAGTCCAAAGTCCTTCATTTCACAGATGAGGAAACAGGCAAAAAACTGTTAAGTGACTTGCCTCAACATCACACAGGTTGAAAATAATAGAGACAAGATTCGAATAGAAGCCGTTTGACTCTAATCCAGTCATCTTTCCAAAGAGGCATGCTGTCACCTATGTACTCAACACTGTCCTAGGCACTAAGGGTGCATGAGAGTAGATTATCTCATCCCACCCATTTATTTAATAAAGGAGGAGACTGAGATCCAAGGTGGAGAAGGTAACTGCCCAAAGTCAAAGGACAGGTCAGTGGCTTTTTGTACCCAGGGTTCCTAACTTTCAGCCTAGCATCTCTTCCATCACTTCACCCTTAACAAATGGTATTTTAGGTACTTATCTGGTTCCCAAGCCTGATGGTTGTTGTCTCTTATTTAAATGAATGAATAAATAAATTTTTAAAAAAGAAAAAGAAAAAAAAGATTCTCTATATTGCATTGAAGGCATTCTCTTTCCTTAGATTTCCTAGAACACTTCAGCTAAATCTATCCTTTGCCTCCATCATTTTGTTTTTTAGTTATGATTGATTGGTTGATTGTTGTTCTCAGGTCTTGCAAAGGACCAAAATGGCATCATTATGCTAAAGTCAAGTTTCAGTGTGTCATACCATGGCTGATCAGACTAATAAAAGCTCGGAATGGTCTACCACAGGCTCGGCACAAATAGTCTGTGTGAACATTTGGTGTGGTTTCTCTAAATTTGTGAGTCCTGTGTTTCCTTTGAACTGTTTCAATTCTGCTTTGCTCATAGAGCACTTTTTCTGATGTGGGCATGCCATGCTGAGTGGTCTTATGCCAGTGTCTCTCCTGTCACACAATCAATTCCAAAATTTTTAAGAGAAACCTTGAGAGTATCCTTGTATCGCTTCTTCCGACTTCCATGTGAACACTTGCCCCGCGTGAGCTCTCCATAAAATAGTCTTTTTGGAAAGCATGTGTTTTGCATTCAAACAATGTGGCCAGCCCATTGGAGCTGTGCTCTCTGAAGCAGAGTTTGAATGTTTGGCAGATTAGTTTGAGGAAGGACCTCAGTGTCTGGTATCTTATCTGGTGAGATGATCTTCAGAATCTTCCTAAGACAATTCAAATGGAATCAATTCTGTTTCCTGGCATGGAGCTGGTATACTGTCCAGGTTTCACAGGAGTATAACAATGAGATCAGCACAATGGCTCTGTAGACCTTCAGTTTGGTAGTCAGTCTAATACCTCTTTTCTCCCATACTTTCCTTCAGAACCTCCCAAACACTGAACTAGCTCTGGCAATATGTGCATCAACCTCATTATCATAGTATATCTCCCTGGAAAGTATACTGCCAAGGTATGTGAACTTATCCATGGTATTCAAAGCTTCTCCATTTGCTGTAACTGATGGTTCCATGTGCTGGTTGATGGAGCACCTGTGTTTTCTGGGTGTTAATTGTTGGACCAAAATTAGTACAAGCAGCAGAGAATCGATTCTTACTTTGTTGCATCTCAGCTTCAGAGGCTGCATTGACTGCACAATCATCTGCAGACAGAAAATCATGCACCCACTCCCCCCACTTTGGTCTTGGCTTGTAGCCTTTGCAAATTGAAGAATTTACCATCAGTGCAGTAGCTGACCTTAATGCCATGTTCTTCCTCATTGAAAATATTTGATAACATGGCTGAAAACATCATGCTAAAAAGCATGGGAGTGAGTGTACAGCCTTGTTTCACTCCATTGGTGACTGGGAAAGCAGGAGAACATTGTCTATTATCTAGAACCCAGGCAAGTATGCCAGCATGAAATTGACATACAATGCTGATGAACTTCTCCAGGCAACCAAATTTTGACATAATTTTCCATAAACCCTCATGACTGATAATATCAGAGGTCTTGGTCAGATCTATACACATTGTGTACAGACCTCTGTTTTGCTCCTGGCATTTCTCCTGTTGGGCTGCAAACAACATATTGACCATTCCTCAACTCTTTGTAAAGCCACACTGGTTCTCACATAGATGACCATCTTCCAGGTGAAGGATCAGCCTATTAAGGAGGACTCTGGCAAGAATCTTGCCAGCAATGACTAAGAGAGAGACTCCTTTGTGATTGTCACAGGACAATCTATTTCCTTTACTTTATAGAGATGGACAATGGAGGCATCCTTGAACTCTTGGGGGACAGCTTCTTCTTGGTAACTTGGAAAATTTCAGTCAGCTTTTGTATGAACAATGGACCCTCCATCTTGTAAATCTCAGTTGGAATAGAATCAGCACCAGGTGCTTTGCCACATGAAAGGAACCTAATGGCATTCAAACCTCTTCTTCTGTTGGACTTCAGCTAGGGAGGGATTGACCTCAACCTAGAGTAAATGGTCAATGGCTTCAACATTGATTGATGGTCTGTTGAGAACACTATGGAAGTGTTCAGACATCTCTCTAGGATCATATCCTCATCACTAATCAATGTGACTCCATCAGCACTGAATAGTTGAGATGCACCATAGGTCTTTGGACCATAAACAGCCTTCAGGGCATCACGCACTTTGGATTGTTGAAACTGAATTTCATCTGCCTTTTTACTGAGCCAAGAATCTTGCACCTCTCTAAACTTTGCTTGTACTTTACTTTTTTATTAATTTATTTATTTTTAGTTTTCAACATTCATTTCCACAAGATTTTGAGTTCCGAATTTTCTCCCCATCTCGTCCCTCCCCCCACCCCAAGGCAGCGTGTCTTCTGAATAATCCTTCCCCTAATCTGCCCTCCCTTCTATCTCCCCCCTTCTCTTATACCCTTCCCCTTCTATTTTCCTTTAGGGCAGGATAGATTTCTATACCCCATTGCCTATATATCTTATTTCCCAGTTGCATGTGAAAATAATTTTTAACATTTGTTTTTAAAACTTTGGGTTCCAAATTTTCTCCCTTCCTCCCTCTCCACCTACCCTCATTGAGAAGGCAAGCAACTCAATACAGGTTACACATGTATAGTCATGCAAAACACTTCCATAGTAATCATGTTGTGAAAAACTAACTATATTTCCCTTCATGCTATCCCACCCTCTGTTTATTCTATTCTCTCTTTTGACCCTGTCTTTCCTCAAAAGTGTTTGCTTCTGATTACTCCCTCCCCTAATCTGCCCTACCCTCCATTATCCCCCCTGCCCTCTTATCCCCTTCCCCCCTATTTTCCTGTAGGGTAAGATAGCTTTTCATATCCAATTGAGTGCGTATGTTATTCCATCCTTAAGTCAAATCCAATGAGAATAAGATTCACTCATTCCCTTTCACCTTCCCTCACTTCCCCTCCACTGTAAAAGTTTTCTCTTGTCTGTTTTCTGTGAGAAAATTTACCCCATTCTACCTCTCCCTTTCTCCTTCTCCCAGTATAATTCTCTCTCACCCCTTAATTTTGTTCTCTAGATATCACCCCTTTATCTTCAACTCACCCTGTGCCCTCTATCTATCTATCTATCAATTGATTAATCGATCTATCGATCTATGCATTTTTTCCTTCTGACTACCCTAACACTGACAAAGGTGTCATGAGTTACAAATATCATCTTTCCAAAAAAAGTGAGAGAGGCCCCCAAAATAATAACACCTTAAAAATGGAATAGGCTAAAAGATAAAAGAGATACAAAAATCCAATGAGGAGAAGAATGCCTTGAAAAGTAGAATTGTCCAAATAGAAGAAGAGGTACAAAAGTTCAATGAAGAAAATAAATCCTTAAAAATTAAAATTGAGCAAGAGGAAGCTAATGACTCCATGAGGCATCAAGAAACAATAAAACAAAAACAAGACAATGAAAAAATTGAAGAAAATGTGAGTTATCTCATTGGAAAAACAACTGACCTTAAAAAACAGAACTGGGAGAGATAACTTAAAAATTATTAGACTACCTGAAAGCCATGATGAAAAAAATAACCTAGACATAGTCTCTCAAGAAATTATCAAGGAAAACTTCCCTGATATCCTAGAACTAGAAAGCAAAATAGAAATTCAAAGAATCCACTGATTATCTCCTGAAGGAGATTCTAAAATGCAAACTCCCAGGAATATTATAGCCAAATTCCAGAACTCCCAGGTAAAGGAGAAAACATTGCAAATAGCCAGAACAAAGCAATACAAATACCATGGAACCACAGTTGGAATAACACAAGATTTAGCACTTTCTTCATTAAAAGATCAAAAGACTTGGAATATGATATTCCAGAAAGGCAAACAACCAAGAATCACCTACACAGAAAAACTGGGAATAATATTTTTAGGGGGAAAATGGACATTCAATAAAATAGAAGATGTTCATGCATTCCTGATGGAAAGACCAGAGCTGAATAGAAATTTTGACTTTCAAATAGAAAACTCAAGAGAAGCACAAAAAAGGTAAACAAGAAAGAGAAAACATAAGGGATTCAATAAGGTTAAACTGTTTACATTCCAATATTGGGAAAATGATACTTACAACTCCTAAAAAATGTCTTATTATTAGAGCAGTTAGAAGGAGCATATATAGACAGTAGGCACAGCTGTGAGTTGAACATGATGGAATGATTACCTAAAAAATTAAAATTAAGGGTGAGAAAGAGGAATGCACTGGGAGAAGGGGAAAGAAAAAGGTAAAATGGGGTAAATTATCTGACATAAAAATAGGCACAAAAGAGTTTTTATAGTGGAGAGGAAGGGGAAATGTGGGGAGAGTAAGTGAACCATACTCTCATGGAAATTTGATCAATGAGGGAATAATATACACACTCAGTTGGGTATAGAAATCTATCTTACCCTACAAAAAAGTAGGAGAGGAAAGAGGATAAGAGAAGAGGGGGATGATAGAAGGGAGGGCAGATTTGTGTAGGTAAAAGACAGAAGCCAGACACTTGAGGATGGGCAGGGTGAAAGCAGAGAGAAAATAGGATAAATGGAGGTGATAAGATGGGGGAAAATACACAGTAATCATACCTGTGAAAAGAAATTGACAACAAGTTTCTCTGATAAAGACTTCATTCTCAAATATATGGAAAACTGAGTCAAATTTATAAAAATAAGAGCCATTCCTCAATTGATCCATGGTCAGATGATATGAACAGGCATTTTTCAGACAAAGTAATCAAAGTATCTATAACGAAATGGAAAAAGTGCTGTAAATTACTATTGGTCAAAGAAATGCAAATTAAAACAACTCTGAGCTACCACCTATCAAATTAGCTAATATGACAAAAAAAGGAAAATGACAGATGTTGGAGGATATGTTGGAAAATTGAGACACCAATGCACTTTTGGTGAAGTTGTGTACTGATTCAACCACTCTGGAGAGCAATTTGTAACTGTGCACAAAGGGCTATAAAACCATGCATACCCTTTAACTGTGAGGTCTGTATCCCAAAGAGATTAAACAAAATGAAATAGAATTATATTTATAACAGCTGTTTTAGTAGGGACAAAGAATTTGAAATTGAGGAGATATCCATCAATTAAGTAATGGGTAAACAAGTTGTATACGATTGTGATGAAATACTATTGTGCAATAACAAATGACAGGCAAGATGCTCTCAAAAAAACCTAGAAAGACTTATAGGAACTTATACAAAGTGAAATGAGGGGCAGCTAGGTGGCACAGTGGATAAGAGCACTGGCCCTGGATTCAGGAGGACCTGAGTTCAAATCCAGACTCAGACATATAACACTTACTAGCTCTGTGACCCTGGGCAAGTCACTTAACCTTATTGCCTAGCCACCCCCCCAAAAAAACCCCCCAAAAAACCCAACAAAGTGAAATGAGCAGAACCAGGAGAACATTATACACAGTCACAGCAATATCTTATGATGATCACCTGTGAATGACTTAGTTATTCTTAGCAATACCATGATCCAAGACAACTCCAACAGCCTTATTATGAAAAATGCCATCCATCTCCAGAGAAAGAACTGATGGAGTCTGAATGTATCGACATCCAGTAGGGAAATTGGTCTCTAGTTTTCTTTTTTTGTGTTATTCTTGGTTTCGGTATAAGCACCTTATTTGTGTTGTAAAAACAATTTGGTAGGACTCCTCCTTTGTCTATTTTTCCAAATAATTTATTTAATATTGGAATTAATTTTTTTTAATATTTGGTAGAATTCACTTGTAAATCCATTTGGTTCTGGGGATTTTTTCTTAGGGAGCTCATTGATGTCCTGTTTAATTTCTTTTTCTAAGATAGGGTTAAAGTGCAGCTAGGTGGTGCAGTGGATAGAGCACTGGCCCTGAAGTCAGGAGAACCTGAGTTCAAATCTGACCTCAGATCAAACACTTGATACTTACTAGCTATGTGACCCTGAGCAAGTCACTTAACCCCAATTACCTAAAAGCTAAGAAAAACAAGCTACAATAGGGTTATTTAAGTATTCTGTTTCCTTGTCTGTTAATGTGGGGAATTAAATATTTTTGTAAATATTTGTCCATTTCTTTAGATTGTCTCATTTATTGGCATAAAATTAAGTAAAATTGTTCCTAATAATTGCTTTAGTTTCATGTTCATTAATGTTAATTCACCCTTTTCATGTTTGATACTGACAATTTGGTTTTCTTCTTTTCTTATTTTTTAATCAAATTAACCAATGGTTTGTGTGCTTTATTTTCAATAAAACCAGCTTGTAGTTTTACTTATTAATTCAATAGGTTTCTTATTTCAATTTTCTTAATCTCTCCTTTGATTTTCAGGATTTCCAATTTGATGCTTAATAAGGATTTTTAATTTGTTCTTTTTCTAGCTTTTTTTTATCTGCATACCTAATTTATTGATCTGCTCTTTCTCTATTTTATAGATGTAAGCATTTAGAGATATACATTTTCCCCTAAGTACTGTTTTGGCTGCATCCCATTAATTTTGGCATGTTGTCTCATTATTGTCATTCTCTTCAATAAAATTATTGATTGTTTCTATGATTTGTTCTTTGACCTACTGATTCCTTAGGCTTAGATTATTTAATTTCCAATGAATTTTTAATCTATCTTTCCTCTGCCTTTTATTGAATGTCATTTTTATTGCATCTGGATCTGAAAAGAATTCATTTAATATTTCTACTTTTATGCATTTGATTGTGAAATTTTTATGCCCTAATACATGGTCAATTTTTGTAAAGGTGCCATGTACCACTGAGTAAAAGATATATTCCATTCTATCCCCTTTCAATTTTCTTCAGAGGTTTATTATATCTCACTTTTCTAAAGTTCTTTCACCTCCTTAACTTCTTTCTTGTTTATTATTTAGTTAGATTTATTTAGTTCTGGGAAGGGAAAGTTGAGGTTCCTGCCAATGTAGTTTTGCTGTCTGTTTTTTTTTCTATAACTCATTCAACTTCTTTTAAGATGTGGATGCTATATCATTAGGTACACATATGTTTAGTATTGATATTACTTCATTGTCTATGGTAACTTTAGAAAGATTCAGAGTTGGGAGAGGAAAAAATCAGGGTAATCAAGTGAAAATACTTGGCCTTATTCCCTGTGCAGCTTTCCCAGATGTGCCTTACTCTGCTTGAGCTCTTCACTTCCAGAGATGATGGCAAAAGGAGCTCTAGAACTCCCTCAGAAGACAAACAGTATCCAGAAAACCATCCCAAGAGGGTAAAGCCTAAGAAAGGAAGAGATAAAGATACAAGCCTTTGTAACAGAGGATATAAATTTTGTCAGTTGATCAATTACAGGTAATCCTATGTCCTTATAAAAGGCTGGGAACATGATTCAATCCAATGGAAAGCAAATTGGATACTGGGTTCAGAGGATGTAGGTTCAATGAACCCAGTGCTACCATTGTGTAATCTTGAGCAAGTCAGTTAACCTCATTGGGTGGGCCTCAATTTTTTTCATCTACAGAATGAAAGGATTAGATTAGATAATCTAGAAGTCACTTCTAGTTCTTATCTTAGGTCTGAGATTTTTTTAAAGGGCACTCTCTCTGTGCTCTGTGGTTAACTTTGTAATGAATACTCACAGAAATATAGCACAAAGGACAGGGCAGTGGAAGCTCTTGTGGATAGGACTGACTCAAGCCAATACCCTATTAATTTAGGTTTGATGTTGGAATGAAATTAGCCACTTACAGGTCTTTCTACAATTAAGTAAAGGAGGTTTATTTAGCCATTCCATACCAAGGATATTACCAAACATACTCCAGCAACTGGCTTGAGGAAACATGGCTCCTCTTACTTCCATATGGAAATGGATTTGGTCAGCAGGCAAGCTTTGGTGACTGGCACAGCCTTGAGATATTTCCACCTAGATGGGCCTTTTTATGATCTTGGATGATCAGGAAGTCATGTAAATAGGGCCAGAGGTCACCAGGAAGCTACATTCATTGAAGCACAGCTTGACCCTTGTCACTCTGGGTCAGTCAAGTCCCATAAACAGCCTTACAACCTCTCAGAAAAAAAAATTTGTCTAACTTGCATGTGGGGCTGCCAGGCTTGGGGAATAAAAAAAAAATGATACCATCCATGTCCTCAAGGGGCAAGGGTGGGAGTAGATGCAACTTGTCCATTGATAAACGGAGAGGATGGAGACATGGAGAAAAGGAAAAGTACTCCAGGGAAATCTGAGGAGGAAGAGAACACTTTCTGAAAATTAAACAACATCTTTTTAATTAATCATATATTATTTTAAAATCTCATATCCAACAATTAACCTGTCATATCAGAGAGGAAACTCATGTACTACTTCTCAGTGTAATGTCATTGAAAAGAGCCATGGGCTAGAAGTAGAAAAAAAAAGGGCTGGGGGTATAGGGATTTATTGTGTGACCTTGGGTTTAGGCCCCACCCTTCTCAGGGAGTTGGTTTTCTTCTCTGTTATACAAGAAATGGGATACAGCAGATGAGATCATATGCATTCATAGTGACTATGGTGTCCTACCTCTGACATTCTGTGTTCTAAGGCTCCTCCCAGTTCTAATATCTCCAACTCCACAAAGATGATTTATATATGTAACAGAGACAACCCTGACCCGTACCATCTGAAGGCTAGATAAGTTATTTTTTTCACTCCTCCCCCAGGGTTCTCTTGTACCCTTACAGGGGATTTATCTAGGCTCTCTGAAAATGGCTCCAGATCCCATCAATGATGGTTTTCCTCCCAATTACAGAGAGTGATCATTAGTTCCATTAACCACTGACAGTAAGATTAGCTTCTATACAGAAATATGCATTCAAGATATAATCACAAATATACCAACTTATTCCCCATAAATGTGAGAAACATAATCCTTCTCCCACCATCCTTTTCCCTCCATCCCCTGTCCCCTCACCCCTACACCACCTCAGTCTGTGGGGAAAGGACAGGATCATATTCACAGCTTGGCTCAGGTCCTCTGGGGCACAGTCTTAGTTCCAACCCCACCGCCTGGGGGGGCTTGTGTCCCAGGCACCCTGGTTTCACAAAGCCTTCATTCCATGTTGCCTTGATTTATCTCCTTACCTCCATCCTGGCTCCAAGATTCAAGCCATGGCTTGAACTCTCTGTCCCATGAGAATCACCTCCTATACCTGAAACCGAGGACAAACAAGATGAAACAGAAACAACACACACACACACAAACACACACACACACAAACACACACACAGACCACACACACACACACACATACACACATTCCAGGCCTAATTCTCAGGTAAAAGAAAGGGAGGAAGGGAAGGGAAGTCTTCCTCTTCTCACAGGTTCTGTTCATTGAGTCCACACTGGGCAGAGCGGGTAAGTTACCAAATACATGTGAACAACTGATCATTCTTACAGAAAGGAAAGGATAGGAGGGACCAGGTCTGAGCCAGGAAAGCTCTTGTCCCTGGGGCTTTGTGCCTGAGAAAAACAATTTCTACATACACTCCCCTAATCCTCCTGCTTTAGGAGGCATGAAGAAGTCAGTCAATAAACATTTATTAACTGCCTACTGTGTGCTAGGCACTGTGCTAATCACTGAGGATGACAAAGAAAGGTAAAAAAGAGAAAATAGCTACTGCTCTGAAGAGCTCATAATTTAATGGGAAGATAAAATGCAAACAACTATGTTCAAATAAGTTATAAACAGGATAAATTGGAGACAATCAACAGAGGGAAGGCACTAGCATTAGGGAGGACTAGGAAAAGCTTCCTGAAAGAGGTGGGAATTTAGCTGGGACTGGAAAGAAGGGGAGAAAATTGAGGAAGGAGGACAGTCTGTGTCTGAATACTCTAAGGTGGTACTTGGTGTTGGGGCAGCTGAGTCTGAGAGGGCACTAGTGTCTTGTGGTGGGGAACCCCTAAACCTGTGGGAAGCTGTTAGTGGGTGGGAGTGTTCCTTGCAAGCCATGCATCTGTCTGTGTCTTGGGTGGACTGTGCACCAGTAGGAGTGAGTTAACATTTATTAAGCACTTACTTAGCAGACACTATTCTAAGCTTTGCGTATATAAAGAAAGATAAAAACAGCCCTGAGCTCAAGGAACTCCCATTCTAAGAGGGGATATACAAGTGGAAGTGGGAGGTAATTCAGAGGGAAGGGGTGGAGGTAAAGGGGGAAGAGAAGAAGAGGGGTGGGACAGGGAAAGGCCTCCTGCAGGTGGGAGATTGGAGCTGAGTCCTGAAGGAAGTCAAGACTTGAAGTAAGATGAGGAAGGCAGTGCAGGCGTAAGGGACAGCCAGAGAAAAGGCATGAAGTCAAAAGATGGCATGTCATGTGCTAGGAGCAGCAAGAAGGCCAGTGCAGCTGGATCATAAGAGAATATGGAGAGGGAATGTCTCTCACTGTAGGAAGTGTAAAGTGTTTGAATACTGGAAAGATAGGAAGGGGCTATGTGTCCTTTTGTCCAGTGTCTGCAGGGGGTGGTGTCATGAGCCTGGGAGCACCAGATGTGACTGAAGGGAGAAGGTACCCCTATTTCTTGAGTGGGACTACAGTGCAGGCAGAGTGGTGATCCTGTGGGGAGAGGGATGAGTAGAGGTGAGCTTGCATGTAGGAGTGGGTGCTGGGTTGGAGATTGACTAAGTCCCTGGAAGCCCAGAGGCGGTAGGTGGAAAGGTCAGTCCAACCCATCTTTTCAGTATTGGGCTGGAGGACTCCCTGAGGCCAAGTCAGAGAGGGTGAAGGTTCAGGGATTTCTGATGCCTCCTCTGAACCTGTCGGGTTCCACTAATTCCTTTTCCCGCACCTCGACCCGTCTCCTCACTTTCCTTCTACCACCACCCCATTCTGCCCCCCTCCCCGGGCATCACCCCGCGGACACCTCTTTCTTCCCCCAGACTCTGGCCAGGGAGCCACCCGCCTCCCTCCAAAACCACACCCCCTCTAGAACCCGCCCCAGGTCCTTTCCCGTTCTCATCACCAAGCTCCCTTTGTCCCGACTGCCCAGCTCCCTAGGCTCGGGCTCCACCTCACTCCCAGTTCTTCTCTACCCTCCACCCTCCATGGCCCCTGCAGTTCCCCTAGAGACCCTTCCCTAAGGGTAGCCTCCTCACCCCTTTGCCCTCCACCTGAGAAGGGACACAGAACCAACCGTGCCAGCTGAGCCAAGGCTGCTCGAGAGGAGGGGAGTGTCGGTCCCAACCGTTTTGCATCTTTCTGCGCTTCAGCAGCAGGTAAGCGCTTCCTCCCCACCCCCTTTATCCTTTGTCCTGCCAGATAACCAACCCCCATTCTTAGGGGTTGCCCCAACTCACAACCACACGGCTGGTGGTCTTTGCGCCCAGCCCCTTTCCCCAGGGTATAGCCTGCCCCGCCTGCCCAACCAGAGGGGCTCTGGGGATCCTACAGGTCTGTCCTGCCTGTGATATGTCCATGCCTGGAGCACACTTCCTCCTCAGTTTCTCTTATATCTTTGGTTTCCTTTAAGGATCTTATCAAACAGTAATTCCTGACTGAGATATTTTCTCCTCCTCCCCCACCCCCCACAGTGCCAGTCCCTCTCCTTCCTCCATTTTCTCGTATCTTTCTGGTATATAGTTATATGTGTAGTATCTCCACCAGTACAGTGAAAATTCTGAGGGGCAGGGAGTATTTTACTTTTGACTCTGCATCCTGAGTACTTTGAACAGTGAATGACGTGGAGTTGGGCTTAAAAAAAATGCTTACTGATTAATTTATTTACCACATGCTTCTTCCAAACCTCAAAGGAGGCTTCCTCAAACGTACACACACACACACACACACACACACACACACCTCCTTCCTACCTTCTACTTTGGCCCTTTCTCTCTATCCTCTTCTTGTAGTTCCCAAGTGACCCTGCCTCCCCCCACCATGACACAGGTCTCTGTGATACCCCCATTTTATACACACACACCCCCAAACGTCAGGCACCTACCTCATAAATATCTACCCATGTCAAATATATGTATATACACTTGTGTCACACATATCTGTCATTCTTGGGTCACACCTAGTTCCCCAAAAGTTCTATTACCCTCAGGTAACACATTTAATCCCTGTTTCATGTCCACTTTTGTATCTTTCACACATCTACTTCTAGTAACATGGGGCTGGTCCAGGTTTCCTCCCAGGTCTGAGATAATCCTAAATCCAGAAGAAATCTGGTCAAAATCTCTGAAGTATTTCCTACTTCTTGAAGGTAGAGGGTTGAGGAGCAAGTTGGACCTCAGCCAGAATTCAGTTCCACACCTTGCTTAGCTGAAAGGCAGGAAAATGTACTATTAGAAGAGAAATTGGACAGATTGGTACTCATGGATAGGTACCATCCATGGCCTGAACTGTTGGTGCTGGATGGGTTGGGATAGGGTGGGACATAGTCCTCAGGCTTGAAGAGGCCTGGAGAGAAGAGCCTATGCTAGCCCCCAAGGCCAGTCTCCTGTGCCTTCTTGTGAATATTAAAGGTGAATGCTGAGCTTGGGGCTCCATTCCTAAGAAAGGCTTCATTGTTTCCTCCACTACCCTCTTCATATTTCTTTCCTCTCTGCCCTGCTCACATGGCTCCCAAGTGACCTTACTTCCCCATCTAATACTCCTTCCTTTGTGTGTCACCCTAATTCCTATCACATCTCCCTATACCCTGATTAACCATATTACTATCCAATTTCCTTTCTAACTTTACTTCTGACTTTCTGGATTTTGCCACCCTGCCTTAGGAAGGGGAATTGGATAGTAATACAGTCAGCCAGGGCATAGAGTACCCTACCTGCATGATTTCCATGGCTCCTCTGCTCTCATCTGAGCTCCCTCAACCTTTGTTGACAATAGCCCACAATCTGGCACCCCTTTAAGTTATAACTTTTGATTTGATGAGGTCTTGACTCCA
The DNA here is from genome assembly GCF_900497805.2 of Vombatus ursinus. Lineage (NCBI taxonomy): Eukaryota > Metazoa > Chordata > Mammalia > Diprotodontia > Vombatidae > Vombatus > Vombatus ursinus. The sequence continues at coordinate 616,624 of NW_020954713.1, read as the reverse complement.
AAGTCAAACTTGATTCTCTAAGGTCTTGACTCTCAAAGTCAAGTTCCTCCACTGCTTTCTTTATTCCTGTCTCTCTATTCTTAGCTTGATTTCAGAAAACCATTTCAACAGTTTGAGCTATGCCAAAGTGGATTGGGTTGCATTGGGAGGTCATGGGTTCCCCTTCAAGAAGATGATGGATGGACAAGGATTTTTGTTTGTTGTATGAACTGGACCCTTCTAGTTCTGCAATTCAGGTTCCTCAGGGCTCTAGGCAAGAAATATGAATTCCCAGAGAGGCAGAGTCGAGATGGTGGAGTATAGGCAGCAACTCAGCTGAACTCTCCCCACATTCTTGTCTAAACAATTTAACTGATGCCTCAAATTGAATTCTAGACTGGCAGAGCCAATAAAAGGTCACAGGGAGACTTTTTTTTTCCAGTCCAAGGAAAGTTAGGAGATCAGCAGTAGAGATCTGTGACACCAGGGTCACATACAGCCTACAGCATAACCAACGATGTGACAACAATAGTGCTGTCCTTGAAGGCATCCACAACAGCAGCAGCAGCTTTAGGAGCTCTCAGCCCACAAACGGTAAAGGTGTTGGGACATCTGGTCAGAAAGAGATTACAGGGGACCCTTTGCTGGTACTGGATACAGGGACCTGTTGCATTGCTTATATGCAGTTCTAGGTTTCAGTGGATAAAATGGAAGTGGACAGCAGAATGCATTAGAAACCAGAATCCAACAATATGTTGTTTACAAGAAACACACTTGAAGGAGAGAAGGACACACAGAGTAAAAATAAAGGGATGGAGGAGAATCTTCTATGCTTCAGCCGAGATAAAAAACAATCATAATCTCAGACAATGCAAAAGCAAAAAAAAAACTAATTAAAAGAGATAGGCAGGGAAATGACATTTTGCTAGTTAAGGTACCACAGGCAATGAAGTAACATCAATACTATGCACATATACACTAAATGGCATAGAATCTAACTTCTTAAAAGAAAAGTTAAATGAGTAACAGGAGGAAACATAGAGTACAACTAAGCTACAGGGAGACTTCAACATTCCTCTCTCAGAAATAAATAAATCTCACCATAAATGAAATAAGGAAGAAGGTAAGGAGATGAATAGAATTTACAAAAATTAGATATTACAGACCTCTAAAGAAAGTTCAATGAAACTAGAAAAGAATATACTTTTTTCTTAAATGTACATGGCATCTTCACAAAAATTGTCTATAATGACATCTAAAAACCCCACACTCAAATACAGAAAAGCAGAAATATTAAATGTATCCTTTTATACTATAATGCAATACAAATTACATTTTATGAAAACACCGATAAAATAGATAAACCATTGGTTACTTTGATTAAAAAAGAAAGAAGAAAACCAAATTACCAGTATTAAAAACAAAAAAGATAAATTATATTCTACCCAATTCCTTTTATGACACAAATATGGTGCTGATACCTAAACCAGAAAGAGCCAAAACAGAAAGAAAACTATAGGCAAATTTCCCTAATGAATAGTGATGCAAAAATGTTAAATAAAATACTAGCAAGGAGATTACAGCAACATATCACAAAGATCATACATTGTGATCAGGTAGGATTTATACGAGGAACCCAGGGCTGTTCAATATTAGGAAAACTATCAGCATGATTATCATATCAATATCAAAACCAACAAAAGTCATATGATTATCTCAATAGATGTAGAAAAAGCTTTAGACAAAATGCCACGTTCATTCCTATTAAAAACACTGGAAAGCAGAGGAATAAATGGAGTTTTTCTTAAAATGATAAATAGTAAGGAAATTCTCTAAATCACTGTTGATTAGAGAAATGCAAATTAAATCAACTTTGAGGTGCCACCTCATACCAATCAGATGGGATAATATGGCAGAAAAGAAAAATGATAAATGTTGGAGAGGATATGGAAAAATTGGGACACTAATGCACTGTTGGTGGAGTTGTGAAACCATTTGGAAGAGCAATTTGGAACTGTGCCCAAAGGGCTACAAAGCTTGCATACCTTTGATCCAGCAGCAGCACTACTTTTTTAAAAAAAAGCTCTTTAAAACTTGAAACTGTCCCTTTCCCAGTTAATATTTAACATAGTAAATATGTTAATGAATAAAACAGTAAATATTTTAATATTTAACATAGTAAATATGTTAATAAATAAAATAGTAAATATATGTTAGTAAATAAAATAGTAAATATGTAACAATCAGCTCTGTAGAAAAAAAAATAATGTTCCCACAACACACTTTAAAGTTTAATCTGCATTAACATTTTCTTCATCACTTTCTTAAATCCATAAATCAATAAAATAATCAATCAAACCCAAATTTGTAGAACTGGGGATGTTCAAGGTATAAATGCTCACACTGAAGATTAACAATCTAATTTCTAATTGTTTTCCTCTTTAGTACCTCCCTCCATGCACGCAGTATAGCTAAACTAACTAGCTATTTGCTATATCTCACACTCAGGACATCTCTCATCTCTGTGCCTTTGCAGTACCTGTCCCTCTGCCTTCGATGTTCTCCTTTTTCATTTTTACCACTTAAAATTCTGGTTTTCCTTCAAAACAGCTCAATTCTGACCTCCTATAGGAGGCCTTTCCCGGTCCCTTTCCCTTCCTCCCTCTGAGCTGACCTTCCTTTTATGCAAGGTCTTTGAGGGCAGGGTTTTTCTCTTTGTCTTTCTTTGAATTGTCATGTTTAGAGTCTGGCACATCATAAGCACTTAATTGTTGATACATTTAAATGAATACTTGTTGATATGTTTATTGATTTTGCTTCTCTTTTTCTCTGCCAAAGAAAAGCAGCTTTCCTAAAAAGCTAAGAACCAAGGTTACTGATAGGGAGTTGTTTGATAACCCTGATATCTGAACTGAGACAGCAAGAGAGCACCTACCTCAGCTGGAGGATTGATCACCCAGCCTAGGGGTTCCTCACTTAGGATGCTGAGAGAACTGGGGGATGAGATGCTGAAAGCTGGCATAAGAAAGGATGGGAGCGTGGCAGGACTGGAGTAGGGCAAATATCCTAGCTGTCATCTCAAAGGAAATGAAAACAGCTTGGCTTGAATTTCTGACAAAATCCAGAATGTATCATTAAACAAAGGGTGAATAGCTAGGAAAAGATACCACTGATCACAAAGGTGGTACAATGGATAGAGTGTTAAGCCTGACATCAAGAAGACCAGAGTTCAAATCTGGCCTCAGATACTTACTAGTTGTGTGACTCTGGGCAAGTAACTTAACCTCTGTCTGCCTCAGTTTCCTCAACTCTAAAATGAGGATAATAATAATATTATTATCATTGTGAGGATCAAATGCAATAATGGTTGTGAAGCACATTGCACAGTGCTTAGTACCTGGTAGGTGCTTAATAAATGATTGTTTCCTTCCTTCATTCCATTTTTAATAGCATTCCTCAACTATTACAGAGATATTTTACCTAGATTTTTAGTAAATCACTTGATAAAGTCTTTCAAGTCAAGTCAATAAGAATTTAGTAAGAGGCTACTATGTGCTAGGCAATGTGGTAATCCTGAGAATAAAAAGAAAGTTAAAAAAAGTTCCTTCTCTAAAATAATTCATGGTCTAGTGGGGAAATAATATACAAACAACTATGTATGAATGGTATAGACAGGATAGGTAATTGTAGAAGGAAGGCTCTACTATGAATGGGTATTAGGAAAGATTTCTTATGAGAGGTTGTATTTTAACTGGAACTTGAAGGAAGCTGGGGAATCCAGGAGGTTGAGATGAGGAAAGAGAGCATTCCAGGCATGGGGGATAGCCAGTGCATTTGCCCACAGGTGGGAGATGGAGTGTCTTTGTCAAAGAGGCCAGCGGAAAAGATGGAGAACTGTGGACTAGAAGAGTACTGTTAGGTGAATTCAGAATTGGTGGCATTGCTAAATACAAAGAATGATCATTATTAGCTGATGACAGCTTGATAGTGCAGTGGATAGAGCACTCGGCCCAGAGTCAGGAAGACCTGAATTCAGATTTGCCTCAAACACTTACTAGGTGTATGACTCTAGGCAAGTCACTCTCTGCCTCAGTTTCCTCATCTATAAAATAGACATAAAGATAGCACCTACCTTCCAGGATTCTTATAAAGATAAAATGAGTTAATATTTATAAAATGATTTCTTATTGAATAAGAATAAAAAATAAGAAGAAGAAGTAATGACAATAACAAGCTTGATCTGTCATTTACTTTCACTTCTGGATGCAGAAATTCATACATCATTAATAGCTCATTGAACCATGAAGTCAGTGACAGTGATCAGAATAAGGCACTTGCTGCTAATGAAAAAAAGTCTTCCCAGGTTTTCCTTTTCCTCTCTAAGATTCAATTTTCCCATTTGTAAAACAAAAGGTCTGGACTAGTCTAAAGAAAGGTCCTCTTCCAGCTCTGACATTCTGGGTTCTAAGGGCCTTCCCACCTCTGACATTGTGTAATAAGGACCCTCTCAGCTCTGACATTGTGTGTTTTAAGGGCCCTCTCAACTCTGACCTTCTTCTCGTCTGTCATTGTTTGGTAGTTGGTGAGTGGGTTCCAATTCAGACCTTACTAGGTTTCCTTCCCCCATGTTTTCTTGCTTAGTCATCCAACCCTTCCTTTCCTTTCTCAGCTCCTCATGGAGCTCTTGAGATTGTTGTTCATCCTTCATTCTCAAAGAGGACCAATGACATCAGGAAGGTGATGTCTTAACTTGCAAGTGAATTGGATTTAAATGAAGCAGAGCTGTGCAGAGTCATTAGCCTCACTCTCTCCAGTGGCAAGACATAGGTCAGGATGACTGGCAATGGCCCCATGTACAGTGGGAGAACTTGGCCTTTTTAAGCTAAGGTCTTTCCTAGGTTTCAGTTTGTCTGAGGCAACACCCACTCAGTTATTAAAGGCTAGAGTAAGAATTGAAGCAAAAGATGGTCTAGTTTGCCTTCCCAAAAGAATATATCTGGGAGGGGAAGACCCTCAGAGTTTCTGGCCAGAATGGAAACAATTGCTATTTACACTCATTCTGAGCCATCAAAATCTATGAGATGCCCTTATAAGAAGGGGCAGGGGAAAAACCATCTGTGGCTGGAGGTTCCCTGGCAGCCTCTAGAGGGGCTGGAACTGGGACATTCAACTTCAGGGCTGGCCCACAAAGGTTTCTAGGTTAGAAAAGAGTGATATAGTCTGACTTCTTCCCATTCATTGCAAGCCAGACCTCTGAAAATTACCTCTGTCCAGAGAAGGTGGAACAATTCATCATCCTCTTCCCATCTGTAAACCCTAGGATCTGCAGGGAAGTGAACATCAGGGAGGTAGGTGGAGCCTGTATATTACAGGAGGACATGGACAATAGGCGTTTGCACCCTGACTGCCCATATAGCTACCAAATACTGATGGAATATGACTCCTCTCCTGGGATGGGTTCATCAGTGCTCAGACATTCATTCCTGCTTAGGTTGCTCATGCTGTGCCCAGCTTCTATTTTCCAATGGGTCAGGGTCCCAGGGAATTATCAGAATGCTCTTAATGTTCTAGCCCCATTAGGCAGCCCACGTTGTATTGATTAATGGGATTGCTTGGATGCCTTCTTAATCAAGACTACACAACTGGCACCATATTCTCCTCAAAACTGGGAAGGTGGCATATGTGCCTGGATAGGCTTGAGGACAATTTCATCTCAGATGGTACACCAGGAGATGGGAGAGATGGGGGAAGTGCAGCTGGAGAGCTCTCTAGTCAACAAGGAGGAGTTTCATCTTCAAGTTCATTAGAGATGAAGAGGGTAAAGATGGAAATATTTGGCACATGTCCTAGATGTGAACAAGCATATATTAAACAAGCATATATTAAATATTTTGTGCTAGGCCATGCTAAGTTCTGGGGAAACAAAAATAGGTCAAAAGTCAAGGGGGAAGGGAAATGGGAGGTACTAGGAGAGTGGATTTCCGAATTCACCAAAGAGATCAGAGCCCCAGGATAACTCTGCTTTTTTCTATAGAAGGCATAGACATCCTTCCAGTCAATAAGTCAAGTCAACAAGCATTTATTGAACTTTTACTGTGGGCCAGGGCTGAGCACCAGGGATACCAAGACAGGTGAAAACACTCCCTTGTCCTCCAGTCACCCAGGTTTGAAACTTTAGCGTTATCATCAATTGCTCAGTCTTTCTCACACCTCATGTCCAATCCTTTTCCAGGTCTTATTGAATCTTTACTCACAATCTAGTTTGAATCTGCCCCCCTCTCTTTACTCACACAGTTCTCAACCAGACCAGACAAAGATACAGTCCCTCTTGGGGTTCTCCTCTTTTCCTCAATGTTACTTTAAACAACAACAACCCTATATTACTGACCTTAGCTTTCCTCCCTATCCTACACTCATTTGAACTTAATCATTCATGAGGCTGTTTATGCAGGATCCTGCCTTGCTCTTATATTCATTTATCTCTTGTTATCTGCTCTTCCATCTTCTGTAAAAATCTGAGCTGCTTAGTGAGTTCCTTGTGCATCCACACAGCAAAGTGGATAGAGCTCTGGGCCTGAAATCTGGAAGACCTGAGTTGAAATCAATCCTCAGAAAGCTGATGTGTGACCCTGGGTGAGTCACTTAATTTCTGTCTGCCTCAGCTTCCTCAACTGTAAAATGGGGATAATAATAACACCTACCTCGCAGGGTTATCAAGAGGATCAAATGAGTTATTTGTCAACTGCTTAGCATAGAACCTAGTATATAGTAGGTGCTTAATAAATGTTTCCTTCAGACAACTTCCATTTTTCCTAATCTTTGGAATTGTTTTCATGATGAAAATGTTCTTTAAAAAAGAGGTATGGAAAAGTAGCATGGGCTCCCACAAGAGGTAATAGGTTCCCATTCATTGGAGGTCTTCAACGGGAAACCTGGCATAGGCCCCCTGTTGGGTCAGCTGGAGAGGGGATTCTTATTCATTGATTGCTTGTTCATGCACAATTAGACTAAATGGTCTTCGGGACCCCTTTCAAGTCTGAGATTCTCAATCAATGAGAATGAGATGCCAGGTACTGGGCTAGGAGTTAGTGGCATATGGACTAAACAAAGAGAAAAAAACAAACCAGCTCTGACCCCACAAAGAATTTACATTCTATTTTGGTTGATGCTTCTGGCCCAGGGTAGACAAGGGACATGGTATATGAGGAAGGACACCATCCTTGGGTAAGGAGAGTCGAGGTCTTTCTCTGGAAATGGGATGATGACCTGTTCTTTCAGTGGGCAGTCACAAAACCTTCCTTGATCTCATCAGCCACTGCCATTTCTGGGCAGAAGGACATTCAGGGGAAGGAGGCACCTTTGAGGCACCCTGAACTCAGGGAGGTGAGGCCACAGAGCCTATGTCCCAAGAACTCCTCACTAGCAGCCTGCAGAGGGGTCTTTGGCGAAGATGAGGCATGGGGGAAGGGGGCTAGTGAAGCTCTAGAGGAAGCTTAGAGTGACAGAGCTGGACAGGCCCTGGGACAGGGTCTAGTACAACTCTCACCTGAAGCAAGAATCCTCTCCTACATTGTCACCAACAGGGGTCATCACCCAGTCTCTCCCTGACTACTTTCAATGATGGGGAGATCATTCTTCTTGCTTCAAATCAATAGTTGCCCCTAGCTCTGTCATTCTATTTTTTGTTCTAAGGACCCTCTTAGCTCTGACATTCACTGAGGGTCTTTTAATTCTGGCATTCTGGGTATATGGACCCTGCCAGTTCTTTGATTCTAGGATCTGTTTTCCCTCCTTAGGAAGCTGCCTTTCCTAACCTCTGCCACCTTGACAATCCATGGTCATGTCAGAAGCAGTTTTGCCCTGAGTTAAGCTGTTAACAGCAGGTGCTAGAGAGACTGGGACACCTGGGTCTCTTATGCCAAGGAGGATTTAGGCAGCAGCCAGCATGTTAGATGAGAACTGCCTAGCCAATGGCTTCTCACCCATCCCTAACCCCCCAATTCCCAAGGCTTTTGGGGTGGCAAATGCAGTGGAAATAGCCCTGGATACGGAATCAGAAAACCTGAGTTCTAGGCTCAGCTCTGTCATTGACTCACTGTGTGACTTTGGATAAGTCTCCTGTTTTGGCACTTCAGTTTCTCCATCTGTAAGATGAAGTGGTTAGGCTTCCTTAAGGTCTCTTATAGTTATGACATTCTCTGTCTCTAAAATTGATGATCTGGGTGCACTGACTTTGTTAACTAGTTTCTTGAATAATCAACATATACTTTTCCCTGCTGATTCCTCTTGAGACATTTGATGTCTTGCTTTCAGGATGCTGGCTACTCTGTACGAGTCATTTTGGAAGACTGAGTACTGGATCCCCTCTGGGTACACTTGGGCTGATTTGGAAGATTCAGATGGCATCATTTACCCTCATCCCAAAGACCTGCTGGCAGCCATTCCTCTGACATTTGTCTTAATGGTCATTAGATATGGTGCTGAGAGGTGAGTCAACTGTGGAGGGTTTCCCCTTATCCTTTTTTTAAAAAAGTTAAAATTTTGTTGATGTATTTTTACAGTTCTTTCAGGATATGTCTTCCCCTCTCCCCAATCCACCCAGTATACACTTACACTTGTAACAGAGAAAAAAGTTAATCAAGACCAACCAATACATCAATCACATCTAACAATGTATCCTGTATCCATAGGACCCCACATCTATAAGGAAAGCAGGGACCAGTTAATTTCTTCATGTCTTCAAGGGAGAAGGGAGGCAAGATTTGTCATTAAATTAATTAACATTCAAGTTCATTTACATTATTATAGTCATTGTGCATTCTGTTCTTAGGAATTTTACTTCACTCTGCATCAGGTCAGTAAAGTTTTTTCAAGTTTCTCTAAATTCCTCATGGTCATCATTTTGTTTAGCAAATAATATTTCATTAAATTCATGCACCACAATTTATTTAGCTATTTCCTAATCAATGGGAACCTACTATGTTTCCAGGATTTTTTTTGGTTTTTTTTGTTTACTACTGCAAAATGTGCTGTTATTAAGATTTTATTATATGTGAGACCTTTCCTTATATCACCGACACCCATTATACATACCAGCAATGAGAAATCTGAGTCAAATGGTTTCAACAGTTAGTAATTTTTGTAGCATTAATCCAAATTTCTTCCTAGAATTTTTGGACCAATTCAGAGATTCATCAGTATTGTAGTATTATGCCTGTCTCCCCACAGCCCCTCCAGCATTGACAATTTCCATCTTTTGTCATGTTGCTATTTTGATGGGTATGAAGCAAGACATCTGAGTTATTTTGCTCTGCATTTCTCTTATTATTCGTGACATGGAGTAGTCTTTTATTTGGCTATTGACAGTTTGAAATTCTTTCTGGAACAGTTTGTCATATCCTTAGATGACTTATTTATTGCCAAATTGTTTTGGTTTTCTATAACTGCATTAGTTTTTGATACATCTTGCATTGAAGATTCTTTTCAAAGATATTTAATGGAAAGATCTTTTTCATAGTTAAGATTGTATTTGTTAGGTTTTCATTTTCTTCTATTTATTCCTTTGCCATTAATTAATTATGCCCTTCTTTTGAGTTTATGATGTGTTCATGAGCTTAGTTTTGCTTACACTCATTTCATCTTGTTGTGTTTCAACAAGATCTCCCTTGGATTACCAATACACATTATTTTTAGTCCAGTTATCTTATTCTTCAGAAGAGAAAACTGAGGTTCAAAGAGGTAAGGTGTCTTGCCCAGGGTCACAGAATGGGTAACAGCAGAAATTCCAACCTAAGTCCTCTAATTCCAAATCTAAAAATTTTTTTCACATCACACCATTCAAAGTAGGTTTACAAAGTGTTTTCCTCTTAAATCTTGTAAGATTGTACACATGTAGGTTATTTGTGTGGCAAGGCAACTCTTATCTTTGGTGTTGCTGGGTTGCAGATATTGTCTCCCCTTGACATAGGTCTCATAAACTACTGAATAGGCCTGGTCCATGCTGATCTAGTCCCTGTCAAATGCTTATCTTTTGGTCCCTTGATCCCTTGGTGCTCACAGGACTGTGGGCTGTTAGTTGGCTAGAGTCCCTTTGCAATCCTTCCAGCTTCTGACTAGCTTCCTCAGCTACCATTCTGCCAATATGTTTTTTTACCTAGCTCTTTCAGAAAATGCAGAATACTTGTTTTGGGACCAGAAGAAACCTCTCCTGTTTTATTCCCTACTGAAGCTTTTCATTTCCCCAGCAATTTTCAGCCCTATGGGCCAAATTCTTTAGGAAAAAAAAAACTAACAAGGTCCTTCCTGGCACTGAATGCCGAGACCATGTGTTCTGTTTAGAGAGCTTATGGTAACTGACTCAGTTCCTTATGTCAGAAACCTCATGCTAGCTTAGAGTGAGTTTTCTATCTATGACAATTTTCCTCTATTCAAAGACTTGGGTATAAATCAGACAATGTTTGCTTACTTAATGATTATCAAATAGCTCTTGGGATCAGAGTTCCTTAGTTTTTAAACACCAGATTTCTCCACTTGTCCCCATGTCAGTGATTGGGTTGAAAAAGACACAGAGGCAAGCTATGGCCAGAAGTCCAGAACTAAGGCCACCTTCTCCAGGAAGACTTCCTTGACTTCTTACCCTCCCTTTTCCCTAATTGGTAATGGCCTTCACCTTAGAAGGTACCCTTTCCTTTTCATTGTTTTGAAGCACTTAATATATAGTACTGTGAATATCTATGTGGGTACCTTATTCCCCTACCAGATCATAAACTTCTTAAGGGCAAGAATAGTGTCTTAATTAAAGTCTCTCTCTGCTCCTAGCACTGGGCACTCAGCTTGGTGCATAATAGGTGTTTATCAAATACTTGATGAATTTAAGAGAGGAGAATGCTTGCTCTTTGGTTGTAACCCCGACACCTTGGGGAACTCATCTGATCCACTGAAAGGGACATTCCTGTCCATATTCTGACAGCCCAGAAGTTCCTCCCATAAGGAAAATATAGAATACTCATTCTCCCCAGGCTAAGCACCCAATATGTGCCCCACAGGCACCTCTTCCTCTTCGTATATCCTCCTCCCATGCTCCATCTCCCCCAGGGTATGCCAAGTTGGCTGTGGTAGGTCACTTGGGCAAGATTTGGCAGAGAGCTCCCAAAGGGCCATAAATGGGAGAGTTCCTGTGTACTCAGCTCCTCCTGTCTCCTCTCACAGGATCATAGGGCTGCCCTTAAGCAGAGCCATGGGTGTGCGTGACCCCCTCAGGATCAAGGCTACTCCCAACCGCATCCTGGAGTCATTTTTCTGGACCCAGAGTAAGAATCCCAAAAAGGTAAGCAGGCCACAGGTTTGGATGCCATTAAGGATTCTGGGAGGTTTAAGTCTCCAGCCCCTTCAACAGGGCAGTCTCTGATGTTCAGTGGTCCTTGAATAAGAAGTGGGGGAGATGGGAGGTGCTATGTACCTAGGGCTCACTCAGATACCTGCTCTCTGTGTTCCTGTTTCTTCTAGAGAGAGTGATACTTAACTCTGAGCATCAAGTTCTACCAATCTCTAACCTCAGAGAAGATTAAGAGTTCACTAGAACTAGTTCACTTCTAATCCCACCTGTGCTGCTGACTTGCTTTGTCACTTTAGTCAAGTCACTTGACTTTTTTTGAAGCCTTAGTTTTCTCACCTGTAAAATGAGGGGATGATCTCTAAGGTCAACCCCAGCTTTCCCATTTTATGTTCTGTAGACATGGTTTTCTCCCTAAGAGTCATCCCCAATATCTCATCTCCATATTCAGTCAGTCACCAGGTCTTGTTGATTCTGTTTCCATAACATTTCCTGAAACCATCGCCTTCTCTCCACTCCTCCCACAGCCACTTTAATTTAGGTCTTCATCGCCTCTACCCCCACCCCGACTATCACAATGACCTCCTAATGTGTTCCATTGCTTTCACTGTCCTCCCCTCTACAATCCATGCTCCACACAGCCACCAATCAGTCATGTCTGGCCGTGCCACCTCTCTGCTCCCCTGAATGTCTCTCTATTGACTTCAAGTTAAATACAAACAGTTCTTTTTGACCTGTAAAGCCCTTTACAATTGGACTCCAGTCTGCCTTTTGAGACTTATTTCACATCATTACCCCACACACTCTGCTCTAGTCAAATTCACCTGCTCACTATTATTTGTATCTGACATTCCATCCCTCACACCCATGCTATTTTATAGGCTAGCTCCCATGTCTGGCATGTTCTCCTTCCCCAGGAATGCTCTCATTTCTTCATTATGGAAACCCCAACTGCCTTCAAGGCTTCTACCTCCTTCAAGAAAATTTTCCTAATTTTCCCATTATTAATATTCTCCTGAAATTACTTTATATTTTTTTACATTTGTTTTATATTGGGTTACATGTACACATAGAATGTAAGCTCAGTGAAGGCAGGGAATCTTTCCATAGTGCACAACAACTTGGGTTCAGAGACCCCCAGTGTGGACCTCCTCTTTTCCAAAGGGCAACAAGACTATGGCAGGGGCCAGGGTATGGATTGGGGAATGCTTTCACTGGGGGATTTGCACTTGGGGGAGGAGGAAACTCCTTGGACCCTACCCCTGGAGATGAGGCTCAAGCCCTTTGGACTGAAACATGACCCCTGCTGTGCTGTTGGGCACTCTCTGATTAGGAAGACTAACGTCATAACCTTAGGGGAATAGACAGTCACCTGAAGCTAAGATCATTTTGTCTGCCTTAACCCTAATCTCCTGCTGTCCCCAGGATGAGCTGAGTCACCTGGCCAGCCAGTGTAGCCTCTCTGTGAGGCAAGCTGAGCGCTGGTTTCGACGCCGCAGAACTCAGGAGAGACCATTACTGAGCAAGAAATTCTCCGAAGCCTGGTGAGCTGGGGGGACCTGATGGAAGACTGACTCCAAGGTACCTAGACTTGGGTCAGTGGGCTATGGAACCAGGACTGATTTGGAAAGCAGGGGCCCCATTTGTTCATCTCTTCACCCACTTCCTCCCACCCCCAGCAATATGACTTCATATATTCATCTCTACCCCGTTCTGTATTTTCAGTTGGAAATTTTTATTTTACTCCACTTCTTTCTTCAACGGCTTGCTCATCTTCTACAACGTGAGTATGTCCTGTCCCATCCTACCAAATAACCATACCTTCTCATTTGACTCGTCGTCTCCGTTTCTTCGTCCTTCTGCCTTTTTCTGCCCATTCATTCTCTTCCATCTTCCTCCAATCCCTTCTCTCTCCCAATCCTCTTTGTTCTGTTGTCATACTTTTCACCTTGACCCTTCTTGCTTTCCCCGTTCTTCCTGTCCTTTCCCACCCTCTCTATTACCATGTTCCCATACTCATCATCCTTCTCCCTTTACCCTTTGTGACTTTGTCCTCTCCATATCTCACTCTCTTCATCTCTTCCCCCATCCCTTGTCCTTTCTATCTCTTCTCTGTCCCCCAATCCTTTCCACTTTCATTCCCTTTATTCTCCTTTTCTTGATTCTGCTCCTCCATTCTCTGCCCTCTTAGATTCTCCATATATATTTTATCCCTACTATCTTTCTTCTCTTCTCTTCTTATCTATTTCATTATAAGCCCACCCTATATTGCTCCAAATTCACCTTTCCTCTATCAACCCTGAATTGTCCTACATCCTCTTACACTATTGCATCTTGTAGTCACTGTGGTGTTGGGGATGGGGGAGGAAAGGTCACACTCTCTGGGAATGATGTAACTAGACTGGCCAGTCTGACCTACGGACAGGGTGAGTCAGATAGGTACCAAAACACAAATAGTGCTACTCAATCATAGAAATGAGGGTTTCAGAAGGAGCAAAGTCTGGCTTGGTGGGAGAGGGGAGGAGGAAGGAATGGATCACAGAATCCCAGGGATAGAAAATTGGAAAAGACCTCAGCACTCATCTTGTCCAATTCATATAGGAAAGAAGTCCATACTATAACATACCTAACAAATGGCCATCACCCATCTTTGGCTTGAAGACCTCCATGTAGGGGGAAGACATTACATCCCAGAGTAGCCCATTCCACTTTCAGACAGGTCTCATTATTAAGAATTTTTTTCCTGAGATCAAGCCAAAACTGACCTCTTTGTAACTTCCGCCTCTTACTCCTTGTTCTGCCTTCTGGGGTCAAGCAGAATCCCTCTTCCTCATGACAACTGACTTGGAGACACTCGTCACGTTCCCCTTGAGTCTTCTCCAGGCTAAACCTGCTCAGTTTCTCTAGTAGATCCTCATGTAACATGAATTCAAAGCCTTTCCCCATCCAGTCAGTGGCCAAGTCTTGCTGATTCTATTTCCATAAAATCTCTAGAAACCATCTCCTCTCCACTTCCACCAGAGCCTCCCTATTTCAGGTCCTCATCACCTCTGCTCCCCACAATGGCAATGGCCTTCTAATTGGTTCTGTGGCCCCCATTGTCTCCCTTCTAATAGTCCATCCTCCTCACAGACATTCTTAAAGCTCCTATCTGACCATGTCACTTCCCTCTTCAAGAAATTTAAATGATTTTCTATTGCCTCTAAGATAAAATACAAACTATTTTCTTTGGCCTGTAAAGTCCTTCACAGTTTGGCTTTAATCTGTCTTTTGAGGCTTGTCACATATAAGCCCCCACCATATTCTAGACACCATATTCTAGACAAATTCACCTACTTCTTGTTACTGATTGCCCTCTTCTGGACAATCCCCAGGTTATCCATTTCCTTCTTAAACCATGGTGAGTAGAACTGTACCTAATCCACCAGATGAGGTCTGATGAGAACAGAATACAGCTCGATTACTCCTCCCTGTTCCTAGAAGCTACACCCCTCTTAAGGAAGTCCAATGTCCAATCAGCTATTTAGGCTGCCATATTACACTGGTAAAACCACACACACACACACACGCACACATACACACACACTCACAGAGAGAGAGAGAGAGAGAGAGAGAGAGAGAGAGAGAGAGAGAGAGA
>NW_020954713.1:512098-601666 GCF_900497805.2 Vombatus ursinus | reverse complement strand
AGAGAGAGAGAGAGAGAGAGAGAGAGAGAGAGAGAGAGAGAGAGAGAGAGAGAGACTGGTCAAATGGTCTAATCATGTAGTAGCTTCTTACTTTGACAGACCTCTCTAACCGAGCCCTAGCTGTTTCAGAGCTAAAAGAGGGACCAGATGCTAATGGCCTGTTGGGATATAGAAAGGAACAAAGGGTCAAGCCTCTCATTTAACCAGGCATTATACCTCATAAGTTTGATATTGGCTTGTTTTGAACCTGAGGAGGAAGGACAAAGGGGAGGTCAGGTTAAGGATAGGAGATGATGTAAGGTGGCAATATCATCATTCCTGTTGAATGCCTAGAGTTCCCTGGAGGAAGGCTTAAAACTATGGAGAGGAACCATTACCTGTAGGGAGCAGTGATTCTGAGAGCAATGTCTAAGACATATCCTTTGTTTCTTTCAGAAAACCTGGTTTGGTCAGCCAGAGACTGTCTGGAATGGATACCCTAAGCAGGTGAGCAGTCCCTGGACAATGGCAAGTGCCAGATTTGTCCACTGAAACAAGTCCTAGGAACAAAGATGATCATGATTATGATGAAAGCTAGCATTTGTATAGTACTTACAGTTTGGCAAAGCACTTTACAAATATCTCATTTGATTCTCACAACAACTCTGAGGGAGTTGCTATGATTATCCTCATTTTACAGATGAGGAAACTGAGGCAGACAGAAGTTAAATGGCTTGCCCAAGGTCACACAGCTAGTAAGTATCTGAGGCCTAGCAAGGTCTCCCTGGGTCCAGGTCTAGTGCACCATCCATTTTGTTCCCTATTGATCAAAATTGAACATAAGTGCTGCATCCTCTCCCCTTCTTCCTAACCCTCCTCTAAACTTTCAGAATCACAGAATCTCAACAATGGAAAGAACCAGAGAGGCTGGCTGGCCTAGTCCATAACTGAACAAAATTTCCTCCATAATTACTCAAAAAAAAGTGATTGCATTGCCTTTACTTGAAGTTCTCCAGAGCAAACATTTTTACTTTCCAAGGCAGCCCAGTCCACTCTGGAACAACTCTCTTTGGTAGGAAGTTTGGTTTTCTATCAAACATACATCTGGCCCTCTCTAGCTTTTATCCATTGAGGCTACTTCTTCCCTCTGGGACCACCTTCCATATAATGGCCCTTCAAGCATTTGGAGATATTAACCATGTCTTCCTTTTATTTTATTTTCTCCAAGCTAACCATATTCAATTTTTTTTAATAAATCCTGATCTCAAGGCCCATAACTATCCTGATTATTCTCCTTTACATCCTTCTCCAGTTTTTCCAATGTCTTTCCTAAAATATGGCACCCAGAACATAAACACTGTATTCAAATCAGACTGAAATTCTTTCCCTTCTGGAAATTGATTGTCTTGGGCATTATCTATGAAGTTGTCCCAATTCTTTTCTTTTCTTCTTGAAGAAGAAAACCACACCAACCCCTTCACACATCCTGACTCAGCTAAGGACCTTGTCCCATACTTTACTGAGAAAAGAGGCCATTTTCCACGAGCTCCCTCTTTTCCCTTTGTCCACATCTCAAAATCCCTTGACCTCATCCCCTTTTTTCTCTTCTATACATCTCTGATGAAGAGATAGCTCTTCTCAGCAAGGGCAACCCCTCTCAGAGTCTCTTGATTTCATTACCTCCTATCTCCTTCAAGAAATTGCTCCATAATTATGTGCAAAAGGACCTACTTAATGCTGAATATTATTCCTCTCATAATTCAGACATATTGAATTAATTCATTTGGTTGCCTCATTACATTGCTAATTGATATTGAGTTTGCACACACTAAAACCTTTAGATATTTGTTAGATTGATACCAATTTATACCTAACCATCTCCATCCTATATTGTACTGGTGAAATTGATTTTTTTTAAACTTTCATGTTTTAACTTTTAAGACTTTATGGTTACCCCTCATAAATTTCATCTTATTAGTTTTATCTAGATATCCTAGACCATGAAGATGTCTTTGGATCTTGTCATCAAGTTGGCTAGCTATCCCTCTGGCTTGGTGTCATCTGAAATTTTGTCAACTTGTCATCTGTGCCTTTATCCAAGCCATTGATAAAAAATTTTATGCTAAAGAGCACAGGGCCAAGCATTGATCCTGGGATGTCTCAATGGAAGCCTCCTTCCTAGTCACTGTCAAACTGTAACTAAATGACTGTATGGCCATTCAACCATCTCTGAATCTACCTAACTATACCATTTAGTAATTAACATCTTTTATCTTTTCTACAAGAATATCCTGAGAGATTTTGTCAAATGCTTGACTAACATTTAGGTCAACCCTGCAGCATTTCCCTAACTTTCCAATTTCTTTACTTCTTCAGGAAAAAAAAAGTAAGGGTAGTTGTTATGTTCTGTAACTTCAAATATGCCCTCATTGCAATCTCCTTCTTGCAACTGATTATCTTGGACATTCTCCAGAGCAGCTGTCCTGATTCTTCTTTCCTCTCTTTGAGCTGCCCACACCACCTTCTCTACATATCCTGACTCAGAGGAGGACTTTGTCCCATATCTTACTGAGAAAAGAGGCCATTCACCATGAGCTTCCTCTTCTTCCCTTGGCCATATCTCAAAACCCCTTCACATCATCCCCCATTTTCTGCTCTATATGTCTCTAATAAAGAGATAGGCTTTCTCACCAAGGCCAATGCCTCTCCAGGTTCTTTTGATCTCATCCCCTTTTTCTCCTTCAAAAAACTCTTCCCTAATTATCTACAATCTTTCCCTATCTCCTGGCTCTTTCTCCATGCCTACAAACATATTGAAAAACATTCCTTCATTAAGAAACTATCATTAGACTCTATAATCCCCTCAAACTACTTTCAGTTCTCTCCAGTCCTTTGTAATCTGGTATCTGACCTCATTACTCAATTGCACTGTTGTATCCAAAGTCACCAGTAGCCTTTTAATTACCAAATTTAATGGTCTTTTTTTTTTAATCTGCATCTTTCTTAACAACAACCTTTGAAATTATTGACCATCCTCTCTTCCTGGATGTTCTCTCCTCCCTGGGTTTTTGTGGCATTGTTCTCTCAATAATGGTAGCAATAATAATAGCATTTAGGCAATACTTCAAAGTTTGCAAAGGGCTCAACTTATGTTATCTCATTTGATCATCTCAACGAGCCAGAAAAGTAGGTACTATTATCATCCTCATTTTGCAGATGAATAAACTGATGTTGAAAGAGATTGTGACATCCCCAGGATCACACAGTAAGCAAGTATCAAAAGCAGAATTTGAATTCAGGGTTTCATAACTCCAAGTTCAGCATTTTATCCGTTGGCCATCTAACTGCCTTGTTTTTCCTACTGACTGTCTTACTCTTCCACCTCAGTTTCTTTTCTTGACTTATCAGCCATGTCACACCCCTTATCTCTAAGGTTCTGTGTTGGGCCCTCTTCTCTCTCTACATTCTCTCTCTTGCTGGCTAGGTGATGCAGTGTATAGCATTCTGGACTCGGGAATTCAGAAAGACCTGAGTCCAAATCCTGTCTCAGACATTTCCTAGCTGTGTGACCCTGGACAAGTCAGTTAGTCCTGTTTCCATTTGGAGAAATGCAGATAATTGTAGCACCTACTGCCTAGGGTTGTTAGCAGGCTTAAGTGAGATCACATATGTAAAGTGCTTTGCAAATCTTAAAGTATTATATAAATGTCAGTTGTTATTATTATTATTATTATTATTATTATTATATTGGTGTACTTCATCAGTGCCTTGGGTTTAATCATCACCTCTATGCTGATGACTCCTAGATCTGTACAACTAGCTCTAGTTTCTCTTTCCCAAGCTTTAATCACACATCTCCAACTGCCTTTTGGACCTTTCATGCTGGATCACCTGCATGCAACTCACACTCAACATATCTAAAGCACAACTTATTATCTTTACCTCAAAACCAATCTGTCTTCCAGACTTCCCTGTTCTGCTGAGAACAACCCTATCCTTCCAAATGAGGTTTGCAATTTCATGTGGCAGTCATTCTCAATACTTCCTTTTCCCTCCCTCATATCCAATCAGTTCCTAAATCTCATTTCTACCTCCCCAACACCTATCACATCTGTTCCCTTCTCTCACTCACACAGCCACAGGCCCTAATCACCTTCACCTCTGACCTAGATTATTGCATTAGCCTCCTCATTGACCCCCCTGCCTTAAATTCACCTCCATTCCAATCCATCCTACATGAACTTTGGAGGCAAGATGATAGAGAGAAGTCAGAAAGTTGCCTGAGTTCTCATCAGTTTCCCTTGGAAACAACATTAAACCAAGACTAAATGGATTCTGGAGTGACAGAACTCACAAAAGGCCAGAGTGAAACAATTTCCCAGCTTAAAATAACTTAGAAAGACTTCAGAAAAGGTCTGTCTCCCTTGGGTAAAATGGGATTACAACACAGGGCAGATAGCATTTGGGAAAGCCAGCAGAAGGCTCTTAGTCATAGTGCAGATCAGCAACCAAGGCCCCCTGGTCCTGGCTCAGCAGGGTAGTGACACAGCAGGCTACCTCTGAGGCCTCAAGTCCCAGTGCAGAAGACAAAATGTCAGCACAGAACCCTGGCAAAAAAGGCACAACTAGGTGGGGCCACCCTGGTGCAATGGGCAAGCCACCAGCACCTGAGGCCCTGGGGCAGGAAGGCAGTGACCAGGACCCTGGCTGTCACCACAAGAAGCTTGGGACAGTGACCCTTGCACCCCAGGAACAGAGCTCAACCTTCAAAAAATGAGCAGAAACAAAAAACAAAACAAAACAAAACAAAACAAAAACAAGAAGAGCCCTGAACATAGAAAGCTACTATGGTGACAGGGAAGATCAAAATACAAACTTAGAAGAGGGCAACAATGTCAAAATGCCTACATGTGAAGCCTCAAAGGGGAATATGAATTAGATTCAAGTCCAGACAGTCCTCTTGGAAGAATTCAAAAAGAATTTTAAAAATCAAGTAAGAGAGATGGACGAAAAATTGGGAAAAGAAATGAGAATTTGTGAGAGAATTATGAAAAAGAGTTAACAGCTTGGAAAAGGAAGAACAAAAATTGACTGAACAAAACAACTCCTTAAAAAAATAGAATTGGTCAAATGAGGAAAAAATCCACTGAAGAAAATAACTCCTTTAAAAGTAGAGTTGGGGGGGGCAGTTAGGTGGTGCAGTGGATAGAGCACCAGCCCTGAAGTCAGGAGGACCTGAGTTCAAATGTGGCCTCAGACCAAACTCTTGACACTTACTAGCTGTGTGACCTTGGGCAAATCACTTAATCCCAATTGCCTAAAAACAAAAAAACAAACCAAAAAAAAAAAAATAGAGTTGGCCAAATGGAAAAGGAGGCACAAAAGCTAACTGAAGAAAATAATTCCTTAAGAATTAGAATTGGGCAAGTGAGAGCTAATGTCCCTATGAGACATCAAGAATCACTCAAACAAAATAAAAAGAATGAAAAAATAGGAGAAAAATGTAAAATCCTTCATTGGATAAACAACTGACCTGGAAAATAAATCCAGGAGAGATAATTTAAGAATTATTGAACTACCTGAAAGCCATGATGAAAAAAAAAAGAGCCCAGAGAGCATCTTTCAAGAAATTATCAAGGAAAACTCTCCTGATATCCTAGAATCAGAGGGTAAAATAGTCATTGAAATCACCTCCTGGGACAGCCAGGTGGTGCAGTGGATACAGCACTGGCCCTGGAGTCAGGAGGAACTGAGTTCAAATCCAGTCTCAGACTAGGCACTTGACAGTTACTAGCTGTGTGACCCTAGGCAAGTCACTTAACCCCAATTGCCTCAGGGGGGGGAAAAAAGAAATCACTTCCTGAAAAAAATTCATCTCAAAATGAAAACTCCAAGGAATATTGTAGCCAAATTCCAGAACTATCAGGTGAAGGCGAAAATACTGCAAGCAGCCAGAAAGAAATAATTCAAATATTAAGGAGCCATAGTCAGGATTACACAGGACTTAGCAGCTTCTACATAAAAGGATCAGAGGACTTGGAAAACGATACTATGGAAGGCAAAGGAGCTTGGATTACAACCAAGAATCAACCACCCAGAAAAAATTGAGCATAATCATTCAGGAGAAAAAATGGAAATTCAATGAAATAGGGGACTCTCAAACTTTCCTGATGAAAAGATCACAGCTGAACAGAAAATTTGATCTTCAAAAACAAGACACAAGAGAAGTATAAAAAGGTAAACAGGAAAGAAAAAAAAAACATGTTATTCAATGAGATTAAACTACTTACATCCCTACATGGGAAGACTATACTTGTAACTCTAGAGAACTGTATCTCTATTAGGGCAGTTAGGAGGAATATACATAGGCGGAGAGTGTGGGTCTAAGTTGACTTTGATATGATGATATTAAAAAAAATTTAAAGGTAAAAAAAGGATTGTAATGGGAGAAGAGGAAAGGGGGAGGCCGAATGGGTAAATCACATCACATGAAGAGGCACAAAAGACCTATTATAGTGGAGGAAAGAAGAGAGAGGGTGAGCATTGTTTCAATGTTACTCTTGTTATATTTGACTCCAAAAGGGAATAACGTACACACTCAGTTGGGTGTAGAAATTTGTCTTACCACATAGGGAAATAGGAGGGGAAAGAGGAAAGAAAAGGGGAGAGGGAGGCTGATAAAAGGGAGGGCAGAATAGGAGGAAAAAGGGGAAAGGAAAGGTGGGGCTGATAGAAGGGCAGGCAGACTGAGGGAGGTGTTGGTCAGCAGCACAACACTGGTCAGGAGGGACAGGGTGAAAGGAGAAAGAAAAGTATAAATGGGGGAAAATAGAATGAAGGGAAATACACAGTTACCATAACTGTGAATGTAATTAGAATGAACTCTCTCATAAAACAGAAGTGGAATGCAGAATGGATTAAAAAACAGAATCCTACAACATGTTATTTACAAGAAACACATTTGATTCAAAGAGACACACACAGAGTAAAGGTAAAAGGCTGGAGCACAGTATATTATGCTTCAGCTGAAGTAAAAAAAAGCAGGGGTGCCAATTCTGATCTCAGACAAAGCAAAAGCAAAAATAAATTTAATTAAAAGATTCAAGGAAGGAAACTACATCTTACTAAAATGTACCATAGACAATGAAGTAAAATCAACTCTAAACATATATGCACCAAGTAGTACAGCATTCAGATTCTTTGAGGAGAAATTAAATGAGTTACAGGAAGAAATAGACATCAAAACTATACTAGTGAGGTGCCTCAACCTCCCGCTCTCAGAACTAAATAAATCTGGTTTGTTGATTGTTATTCTTTGTTCTCGAAGAGGACCAAAATGGTATCACTATGTTAGAGTAAAGTTACAGTGTGTCTGACTGTTGCTGATCAGACCAATACAAGCTCATAATGCTCTATCACAGGTCAGGGACAAATAGTCCATGTAAACATTTGGGGTGGATTCTCTAAATTTGTGTGTCTTGCATTTCTTTTGAGCTACTTTAATTCTGCTTTGCTCATAGAGCACAGCACCTTCTCTGATGAGGGCATGCCATTCTGGGTGGTCCTATGCCACTGTCTCCCATGTCACACAACCAATTCCAAAGTTCTTACCACAAAATAAACAAGAAAGAAGTTAAAGAGGTGAGTAGAATTTTAGAAAAGTTAAATATGATAGATCCCTGGAGAAAATTGAATGGGAATAGAAAGGAATATGCCTTTTTCTGAAAGGTACATGGCACCTACACAAAAACTACAATGTTTTAGGGCATAAAAACCTAACAATCAAATGCAAAAGGTCAGAAATATTAAATGCATCCTTTTTAGATCATGATGCAATAAAAATTACATTCAATAAAGGGCCATGGAAACATAGACTAAAAATTATTTGAAAACCAAATAATCCACTCCTAAAGAATGAGTGGGTCAAGCAACAAATCATAGAAACAATCAATAATTTCATTAAAGAGAACAACAATAATGAGACACCATACTAAAACTTATGGGATGCAGCCAAAACAGTAATTCTTAGGAAGAAATTGTATATCTCTAAATGTTTACATGAATAAAATAGAGAAAGAAATTAAGTGGCCATGCAACTAAAAAAGCTAGAAAAAGAACAAATTAAAAATCTCCAATGAAATATGAAATTAAGAATTCTGAAAATCAAAGGATAGATTCATAAAATTAAAATGAAGAAAACCATTGAATTACATAAATAAATAAAACTAAGAGCTGGTTTTATGGAAAAAAAACAATAAAATAGATAAACCTTTGGTAAATTGATTTTAAAAAAGAGAGAGGAAAACCAAATTAACAGTATCAAAAATTAAAAGGTTGAATTCACCACCAATGAAGAGGAAACTAAAGCAATAATTAGAGCTATTTTGCCCAACTACATGACAATAAATCTGACAATCTAAGTGAAATAAATTAGTATTTACCAAAATATAAATTGCCCAGATTAACAGGCAAGGAAATAAAATATTTAAATAACCCCATTTTAGAAAAAGAAATTGAACAAATCATCAATGAACTCCCTAAGAAAAAAAATCTCCTGGAACAGATGGATTTACAAGTGAATTCTCCCAAATATTTAAAGAACAATTAATTCCAATGCTATATAAACTATTTGGAAAAATAGATGCAGAAGGAGTTCTACCAAATTCCTTTTCTGGCACAAATATGGTGCTGATACCTAAACCAGGAAAAGCCAAAACAGAGAAAGAGATAGAAAGAGAAATTCTATTTAAAATAACTGTAGACAATGTAAAATATTTGGGAGTCTATCTGCCAAGATATGCCAGGAACTATATGAACACAATTACAAAACACTTTTCACACAAAATAAAGTCAGATCTAAACAACTGGGAAAATATCAATTGCTCATGGATAGGCCAAGCTAATGTAACAAAAATGACAATTCTACCTAAACTAATTTACTTATTCAGTGCCATATCAATCAAACTACCAAAAAATTACTTTATAGAGCTAGAAAAAAAATAATAATAAAATTCATCTGGAAGAACAAAAGGTCAAAAATATCAAGGAAATTAGTGAAAAAAATGTAAAGGAAGGTAGCCTAGCCATACCCGATCTAAAACTATTTTATAAAGTGGCTATCATCAAAACTATCTGGTACTCGCTAAGAAATAGAGTGGTAGATCAGTAGAATAGGTTAGGTACACAAGACACAGTAATCAATGACTATGGTAATCTACTCTTTGATAAATCCAAACACTTCAGCTTTTGGAATAAGAACTCAATCTATGACAAAAATTGCTGGGAAAACTGGAAAACAGTATGGCAGAAACTAGGAATAGACAAACATCTCACATCCTATACTAAGACAAGGTCAAAATGGGTATATGCTTTAGATTAAAAGGGTGATGCCATTAGCAAATTAGGAAAGCAAATACTATCTGGATGCAGATCAAAGCATACTATTTTCACTTTTTTTTTGTTTTTTCTTTCTCATGGTTTTTCCCTTTTGTTCTGATTCTTCTTTCACAACATGACTAATGTGGAAATATATTTAACATTATTGTACATGTACAACTTATATTAGATTGCTTGCTGTCTTGGGAAGGAGAAAGAGAAGGGAGGGAGGGAGGGAGAAAAATTTGGAACTCAAAATCTTACAAAAAGGAATGTTAAAAACTATTTTTACATTTAATTGGAAAAAAATAAAATACTATTAAGTCCTATCCATTCTACATACAGCTGGCAGAGAGATTTGTCTGACTGCATCACATCCTAATTCAATAAACTCCATTGGTTCCCTTATACTTCAAATGTCAAAGATGAACTACTTTGTTTGGTGTTTAAATCCAACAACCTTGCCCCTACTTATCTTTCCAGCCTTATTGTATACTCCTCCTCTTCATGTGTACTGTGATCCAGCCAAACTGGACTTCTTACTCTTTTCATACATGATTCTTCCTCTCTCATTTCAATGTGTGTCCCCCATGCTTGGAATGCACTCCCTCCTCACCTCCACATCTTGGAATTACTATAATCCTTCAAGACTCAGTCCAAATGTCACATTCTTTGTGAAGCTTTCCTTGATTAACTCAGCTGCTAGTGTCTTTCCCCCAAAATTGCCTTGTATCTATTTTGATTGTATATATGTGTGTGTGTGTGTGTGTGTGTGTGTGTGTGTCCTACACACATATGTGTATCTGTATGTCTGTGTTGTGAATGCATGTATTGTGTGAATGTGTGCACATACATGTTGTTTCCCCTAATAGAATGTAAGCTTCTTGAGGGCAGGAACTGTTTCATTTTTGCCTTTGTATCTCCAGTGCCTAGCCCAGTGTCTGTCACATAACAGGTAAGTTTAATAGATGCTTGTGCATTGTTTGATTGCTCAGCATGTCCTGACTTATTGAGGACTGGTCCCAGTGTATTCTAACCATAGACCACAATCTAGCATTGCTGGAGAATGGGGTAAAGGAGGGTGGTTGGCTCCAAGGTACTGGAGTTCCTAAACATTTGTTTCCCTGTTGAACTCTGTGTCTCTGTATGAGCAATACCCATGACCAAGTGACTGCTTTGACCCTCAGCCTCTGCAGCCTGCCATATACTGGTGGTACCTCCTGCAGCTCAGTTGCTACTTCTCCTTGCTGCTCACTTTGACCCTTGATGTGAAGAGAAAGGTGAGTCTGGAGGGAGCCCAGGTTTTTGGGAAAGCTCTTGTCTTCCCAGTCAAGGGAGAAGAGTAGAGTGAAGAACCTGGCTTCTAGTGTCTGCCCCCATGAGAAAAGTGCCTTACTTGGCCCTGGCCCTTAAGGTCAGTCCCAGGTGTAAGCACAGGCCCTTGTCCCACAGAAACAGTAAGGGCAGACCTGATCCACTTGAACTTGATGGATTCTGTGGAAGACTAAGGGGTCCAGAAGCTAAGGGTCCAATTACATTCTGTTCAATTCAGTAGCCAAGGTGCTGTTTCTGGAGCTGCTACCACTAGGTCCATATCCAACCCAATCACCAGTTCTCCCTCCACCACACTGTCAGACATTTGACCTTCTTCCTTCATCTCCTCCTTCTGCCTCCCCTTGAAATACTTGAACCTTTCCAAAGAGGACTGTCATATAATCAAGGCAGAAGTAGTGGGAGGAAAAGTATACCTAGACTGTAAGTCAGAATTTGCCCTGAGCATAAGGAAAGCCAGCTACATCCTCTGGGAGGTAAGCAAGGTCCTGGCCTCATAGCTGCCCTCCTTTTCCAGGACTTCAAGGAGCAGATCATCCACCATTTTGTTACTATCACTTTGATCTTCTTCTCCTATTCTGCCAACTTTGTGCACATTGGTACCCTGGTGCTGCTGCTACATGATGTGTCTGATATCTTCATGGAGGTGAGTGAGCCTACCCTGGATGAGTATAGCTGGGATCTTCCTGAGTCCCTGCAAGCCTCATGTGTGCAGGGGCCACAGCCTCGGAGAAGGGAATAGAGCTGTCCCTAAATTTCCTCACCATTATGGGAGTCCATTGTGCCGGTGGTCCAGTAACCCATGACAGAATTAGGGACTCAGGGCTCACATGGGCTTGACTCCATCCCTGAAGAGAATGGGAATAACCCCAAAGAGAGAGCTGAGACTTTATCTCTCCCTGGCTTTGTCTCTATCAGGGAGTAAAAGTCCAGGGAAATCTCTAAAAACAGAAGTTACCTATGGCTCATATCTAGAATCTTCCACAAAATAGAGGAGGAGGCATGCTAACTGAGTCCCTCCTTAAAAAAAAAAACCCCACCAAAGTTCTTGTTATAAAATATGGGTATTAGGTATAGAACAGCTATTTATTTCCCATAACACAGGGAAAGTGTGATGCAAAAGATTCAAGTGTGCATTAGCATATACAGTTAGTTGTGCTATAATGTGACATAAGCATTCCCAAGAAACACCATGCCACCAAAATCACTCAATAAAAACCACAGAGCTTTTGAGGATGATAAGGTTAAAAGCACAACACTCAAAAATTTCATCAGTAACACATAAAAAGATAGGACCCTAATAAAAAAGATAGCATAGTTTAATACATATTAAATGGTTAAAAAGTACATAAATAGTACAAAAAATAGTGGCTATGCCCTTGCCCTTGGGCTGCTGTTCCACTTGAACCCTTGTTGATCATGTGTAAAAACTTCACAACCAAATGCAGAAAGGCAGAAATATTAAATGCATTCTTTTCAGATAATTATACAATAAAAATTACATTCAATAAATGCCATGGAAACAGACTGAAAATTAATTGGAAACTAAGTAAACTACTCCTAAAGAATAAGTGGATTAAAGGACAAATCATAGAAACAATCAATAATTTCATTTAAAAAAATGACAATATTGGGACAATACACCAAAATTTACGGGATGTAGCCAAAATAGTACTTAAGAGAAATTTTGTGTCTCTACATGCTTACATCAATAAAATAGAGAAAGAACAGATCAATAAATTAAGCATGCAATTAAAAAAACTAGAAAAACAAATTTAAAATCCCCAATTAAACACTAACTTTGAAATTCTAAAATCAAAGGAGAGATTAAGAAAATTGAAAGTTTAAAAAAAACCCATTGAACTAATAAATAAAACTAGGAGTTGGTTTTATGGGGGAAAAACCCACACAATAAAATAGATAAATTACTAATATCAAAAATGAAAAAGGTGACTTCAACAATGAAGATGAAATTAAAGCAATTACTGGGAGCTATTTTTCCCAATTTTCAATAAATCTGACATAAGTGAAAAGGAGTATTTGCAAAATTTTCAATTGCTCAGATTAACAGAAGAGGAAATAGAATACTTAAATAATCCTATCTTAGAAAAAGAAATTGAACAAGTCATCAATGAGATCCCTAAGAAAAAATCCCCAGGACCCAATGAATTTGCAAATGAATTCTATGAAACATTTGAAAAACAATTCCATTACTGTGTGAATTATTTGGAAAAATAGGCAAAGAAGGATTCTTTCCCAGTTTCTTTTATGGCACAATTACAGTTAAATCAGGAAGAGCAAAAACAGAGAAAGAAAACTATTTCCCAATTTCCTTAATGAATACTGTTGCAAAAATTTTAAATAAAATGCTAACAAGGAGATTACAGTAAAATGTCACAAAGGTCATACATTATGACTTTGTGGGATTTATACCAGAAATGCAGTGCTGGTTCAAAATTTTGAAAACTATCAGTAAAATTGACCATATCAATACCAAAACCAAGAAAAATCATAAAATTATCTGAATAGATGCAGAAAAAAAACTTTTGATAAAATACAACACTCATTCCTCTCACAAACACAAGAAAGTATATGAATAAATAGAGCTTTCCTCAAAATGACATCTAAAGCCATCAGCAAGCATTATCTGTAATGGGGATAAGCTAGAAGCCTTCCCAGTAAGATCAGAGGTGAAACAATAATGCCCATTATCACCACTATTATTCAATATCATACTAGAAATGTTAGCTAAAGCAATAAGAGAAGAATTGAAGGAATTAGAATAGACAATGAGGAAACAAAACTATCTATCTTTGCAGATGATGTAATGGCATACCTGGAGAATTCTAGAGAATCAACTAAAAGACTAGTTGAAATAATTAACAACGTTAGAAAAGTTGTGGGATATAAAATAAATCCTTATTAATCATCAGTATTTCTATATATTGCCAATAAAGTCCAGCAGGAAGAGATAAAAAGACAAATTCCATCTAAAATAACCATCGATAATATAAAATATTTGGGGACAAACCTGGGAACTATATGAATAAAATTGCAAAACATTTTTCAGATAAAGACAGATCTAAACAACTGGAGAAATATCATTTGATGGGCTGAGCCAATATAATAAAAATGACATTTTTACCTAAATTAATTTACTTATTTAGTGTCATACCAATCAAACTACTAAAATTTATTTTATAGATTTTGAAAAAATAATAAAATTCATCTAGAAGAATAAAAGGTCAAGAATATCAAGGGAATCAAGGGGAGGGGGCAGAATGTGAAGGGGGTTGGTCTAGCAGTACCAGATCTCAAACTGTATTACAAAGTGGTAATCATCAAAACAATCTGGTACTGGCTCAGAAATAGAGTGGTAGAATAGTGGAATAAAGTGGGTACACCGTACATAGTAGCAAATAACCATAGTAATCTAGTGTTTGATAAATATAAAGATTCAAGCTTTTAGAACTGGAACTCACTATTTGACAAAAAAATTGCTGGGGAAAAATGGAAAGCAGTTTGGCAGAAACTAGGTATAGACCAACGTCTCACACCATATACCAACATAAAGTCAAAATAGCTACATGATTTAGAGAGAAAGGCTGATCTCCTAAGAAAATTAGAGGAGCATGGAAAATTTTACCTGTCAGATCTATGGATAAGGAAAGAATTTATGACCAAACAAGAAGATGCTGTAAAATGGATAATTTTGAGTACTTTTTTTTAAGTTGGCAAATAAAACAAATACAACTGAAATTATCAGGAAAGCAGGAAGCTGGAGGCATGGCGGATTTACAGAAAGTTTCTCTGACTAAGGCCTCATTTCTCAAATATGTAGAGAACTGAGTCAAATTTATAAAAACACAAGTCATTCCTCAACTGATAAATGGGCAAAGGCTATGAAGAGGTAGTTTTTAAAAGAAGAAATTGAAGTAATCTATAATCATATGAAAGAATGCTCTTCATCACTATTTATTAGAGAAGTGCAAATCAAAACATCTCTGAGATACCACCTCACATACATCAGATTGGCTAATATAACAGAAAAGGAAAATAACAAATATCAGAAGGAATATGGAAAAATTGGGGCACTAATGCATTGTTGGTAGAGTTGTGAACTGATCCAGCTATTCTGGAAAACAGTTTGGAATTATTCCCAGAGAGCTATAAAATTGTGATCCAGCAATACCACTACTAGTTCTATATCCCAAAGAGATCAAAGAAAAAGGAAAGCAATCTATATGTATAAAAATATTTATAGCAGCTCTTTTTGTGGTGGCAAAGAATTGGAAATTGAGGGACTTCTCATCAATTGGGGAATGGCTGAACAGTTGTGGTATATGATTGTGATGGAATATTGTGCTATAAGAAATGATGAACAGGATGGTTTCAGAAAAGCTTACATGAATTGATGCAAAGTGAGGTGAACAGAACCAAGAGGACATGGTACACAGTAACAGTCATATTGTAAGGAAGATCAACTGTGAATGACAGTTATTCTGATCAATACAATGATCCAAGACAGTTCTGAAGGATTTATGATTAAAAATACTATCCACCCTCAGAGAAAGAACTGATGGAGTCTGAATGCATATTGAAACATATTTTTTTTTAATTTCTTTATTGTTCTTGGGGGTTTTTTGCAATATGGCTAACATGGAAGCATGTTTTACATGATTATAAACATAATTTGCATGATATAATCAATATCATGTTTCTTGACTTCACAATAAGTGGGGGACTGATGGGAGGGAGGGAGAGAATTCAGAACTTAAAAAAATTAATGAATATTTAAATAAATAATAAAATTTTTAAATGGTCTCCCCGACTTATCTCTCCCCATTCCAATCCATCTTCCACTAAGCTGTGTAAGTGATTTTCCTAAAGTGTAATTCTAATTATATCACTCCCACTATTCAGCAAACTCCAGTGATTCTCTATTACCTTTCTTTTTTGTTGTTGTTGTTTAGTCATTTATCAGTCATATGTGATTCTTTGTGACCCTATTTGGGGTTTTCTTGGCAGATGCTGGAGTAGTTTGGCATTTCCTTTTCCAGCTCATTTTACAGATGAGGAAACTGAGGCAAACAGAGTTAAGTGACTTGCCCAGGGTCACACAGCTAGTAATTTTCTGAGGTCAGATTTTAACTCAAGAAGAGTTTTCCCAACTCCAGGGCCTGGCACTCTATCCACTGTGCCACCTAGATGCCATCCCTAATGATTAAACATTATACCTTTATTTGAGAATACCTTTATTTGGCAGTTAAAGATCTTCAGAACTTGGCCTCTTCCCATTTTTCCAGTCTAATTAAACTGTATTTCCCATCACGAATTGTATGGTCCAGCCATGGTGGTCTATTGGTGTTCCTCACACTCAACACTCGTTTCCTGCCTCTTTACTTTTGCCTCGGCAGTCTCTCTGACTTGGAATGAGCCATCCCTCCTCACCTCTGCCTCACAGAATCCCTGGCTTCCTTCAAAATTTAGTTCAAGTACCACCTTATGTAGGAGACTGTGCCTAGCCCCCACCTGCTGGTGCTACCCCCTTTCCCCTGAAGGGAAAAAGATACTTTTCTACAGAGAACTGTCAGTAGTCAGACAGGAATTTTAGGAATTGACAAATTTGATAACATCTAGCACAGAAGTCACCAAGCTCTTGTGAGTTCACATCCTTCTCGGTAAAACATTTTTTGAGCTTGCATCTCCTCCATGTGTGTGTTTATTTATAAATTATTTTCATGTCCCTTTGCACTCAAATACATAGCAAAATGCACAAATATAAATTTTGAAAAGAAGAGAAAAATGAAATAAAAATTTTAAAATTATTTAGCAATGTACAAAAAGATTCTCTTGAGAGCAATGTGACTGAGTATGCTTCATTTTTTTTAAATTCTGTATATGCCTTGTTTATTAGTAAGAAAGACTTAAACTGAAATCTAGATTGGCCTGGGTTAAAGTCTCATCTCTGACATATACTGGCTCTGTGATCCTAGGCAAGTCTCTGAATCTTTCAGTGCTCTAAACCAGAAGTGGCAGTGAGTAACACTCCACAGTGCAGTGGGAACCAGATTAAATGTAACTGAGAAATATTTAACAAAGTAACTAAAAATACAGTAGAAGACAGACAATGTTAATATGTGGTTTTCTAAGTCAATATGCCGCTGAGGAATCCTGATGTCAGGTTTAGTGACTTTTGTTGTCTTGTTTGAGTTTGACACCACTTCTCTAGGCAAAGATGCCAACCCGAATTGAGAGGGCCTATTTCCTCTTCCTAGAGTTCCCTAGATCAGTGAAATCACAAATCTGGGCCCTATCCCTGTCCCTATCCAGTAATTAATTGGTTAATTAGATCACTGTAGCTAGTCAAGCAAGTTTCTTTTCTTTTTTTTTAAGATAATGCTTTATTAAAAGATCAAAAATATAACAGGAAGTCATAACTGTCAATGAACAAAGTAGTGTTAATGCAAAAATAACAAACAAAAATGAATTGTTTATGATTTCAAAATTGCAAAGAGTACTTGATTTATGATGGCTTCATACCTTAAGTTAGATGGCCCGGTGGCTATTATATTCAATCTGGAGTCAGGAAGATCTAGGTCAAATCCTGCCTCAGACACTAATTGTGTGGCCCTGGGCAAGTCACTTAACTTCTGTCTGCCTCAGTTTCTTCACCTGCAAAATGGGGATAACAACAGCACTGACTTCCCAGGGTGATTAATGATATCATAAATTAAAATGAAATTATATTTGGAAAGTACTATATACATGCTAGCTACTATTATTTTTTGTACATTTTAATTGTGTTTTTGTATGAGTTTGAGGAACAGAAAATAAGACAGCTTGGTTAGATAGTAGAGTGCAGGAAGGTGAGTAATAAGGTTAGAAGGGCAAGTTGGGGCTAGGTCATGAAGTGCTTTGAACGCCAAACACAGGATTTATATTTGATCCTGGAGTTGATACGAAGCCACTGGAGTTTTTTAAGTAAGGGAGTGATATGGTCAGACCTGTACTTTAGTAAGATTACTTTGGCAGCTGAGTGGAAAAGGAACTAGAATGGGGAGAGACTTGAGGCAGGGAGTCCAATTAGGAGACTATTTACAGTAATCCAGGCAAGAGGAACTAACCCAAATTCTGATGTCTGTGTAACTGGAGATAAGAGGATGTAGATGAGAAATGCTGTTGCAACTGCTTGAATATGTGTGTGGGGAGTTGTAGCAAAAATGAGGAGTCAAGGACAATGGTGAAGTTTCAAATCAGAGTGCCCAGGGGTGTGGTGCCTTCCAGGAAATGGAGAAGTTCCAGAGAGGAGTTTAGATCTACACTGAGTGTCACAACCCAGGCATGTGTGTTTATTCTGTGACTGGGTCTATCCTACTCAAAATTAAAAAGCTAGGGTAGGGCTCTTTTTCACTGGTTAATGCCCCGAAACTTGGCCCACTTTCCAAGGACATCTTAAGGCTGCATATAAGGAAAAACTCCCTAAGATTCAGAGCACTCTGAAAGTAGAATGGATTGTTTGTGAGATGTAGTGAGTTCCCCATCATTGTAGGCCTTCAGGTGAAATGATTACTTCTCTAGGGGGACCCTTCAACAAGTGTATGTTGTACTAAGTACCATCTCAGGCCCCTCCCAATTCTGGGATTATGCATTACCAAAATTCCCTCTGTCATCTCCTTCCAGGCTTGTAAGATGTTAATTTACGCACAGTGGAGTCAAGCTCGGGACATAATGTTCATCCTTTTTGCCCTGGTGTTCTTTGTTAGCAGACTCATTCTCTTCCCAATCAAGTAAGCCTGGTCCTTAGAGGTGGGGTGGGTTAAGGGCAGGGAGGAGGAAAAGGGTCTGAGTCCTGGGGACCTTCTGGTGCCAAGACCTGCCTCCTAGAAAGAGGAGTGAGTCTCTTGCTTGACAAGTCCTTCTATGTGTGAAAAAGATGGGATAAGGTCAAGCCAGGGGCCTTTTGGGATGTTTTTCCCCCATCCCAGTGGCTTCTCACTCTGTCCATCCCATTTCTTTGGGGGTAGGTGGGTTGTTTCTGGTGACCAACATGTCTGAATCCTGGTAGCTTGCCTCCTCCCCCTTCCCACATTGTAACCCTCATTTCCTCTCTCTCTTACAGAGTCCTCTACACCACTTCCTATACTTTCTTGACCAACTATCAGGTCTTCTTTGGTTACTATTTTGCCAATGCCCTCTTGATGATCCTGCAGGGTCTCAATGTCTTCTGGTTTTTCCTCATCCTCCGAATGTTCTACAGGTTTTTATCAGAGGGTCAGGTAGGTGCAAACCTTGCCCTGGCCTACCCACCCTTCCCCCAATCCATGACCATCAGGAAGAGAAGGAGGGAAAAGCAGAAGGGTATCAAAGATGGAAGAGAGCATGGAAGTTCAGGCCTGGCATCCTAGTGCCAATAGGCACCCAAGTAGTTCTGCAAGGCATCTTACTACCCAGGATCCTTGTCTTTCACTTCGTCTTTCCCAATCTCTTTTCTCATTTCTCTACTTTTCTTCTTGTATCCTCTATCTCTCTCTCTCTGTCTCTTTCTTTTTCTCTCCTCTTCCTCTCTTTCTCCTCCCTTCCCTTTCTCCTCCCCTCCCATTTTCTCTTATCTCCCTTCTCTTCTCCTTCCTTCTCTTCTCCTTCCTTTTTTCTCTCTGTCTCTCTCTTATTTCTTCCACTCCAACTGTGTCCATTCTTCTTTTCCACTCTGTCTCATCCTGCATATTCAATCAGGTGCCAAATATTGTCACTTCTACCTCTAGACTATCTCATCCTTTTAATCCCTTCTTCTCTATTCATATACCTATCATCCTGGTCCAGGACCTCACTTCCTTTCACCTGAACTATCTAATTCATCCTTCATACAGCTTAAAAGTAGTTTTCCCAAAACACAGGTTAGACCAGAAAGAAAAGATAAGATAGAGAGAACAGTATATTGAAGAAGATGAGAAAGGAAGGGATCAAGAGTGTATGTATATCAAGGAGTTTGCCTTGACAAGGAGAAAGACCACCATTTTTATGTGAGAGAATGGTGGATGAAGAGATAGTGGGAGAAGATGCCTCAGTGATGTGAGAAGATGAGGAGGGGAGATGAGGGAACTCTCATTGAATGGTCTCAATTGTTTCACTGGAGTAGCAGGTGAGGTCCTCAGCTGAGACAGTAGAGTGAACAGTACTGTGGGAGTCTTGAGGATGGATTCAAAGGTTTGGAATTTCCATTGTGGTGAGTGGTCTAACAAATCAATTAGAAAAGTATAAAAGGATTCCCTTGGTTCAGGAAGAGCTCAGTTGAGCATGTATAACATAAATTTGTGGGGGATCTCAATTATTATGGTCTTGTGATTTTCTCAACCTCCATTCAGTAGCATGTGAATAGGAACAAAGGAGATAGGTGGTGGGAGTAATCCCAGGTTAAGGTTTGGCAAAGTGTAATAGTTAATAGGACAATGAGGCAAGAGATTCAAATGGAAAGGATACCATCCAGTTGGACTGATTGATGACCAAGGAGTCAAAATAGGAAAGAAAGGCGAGTGTAGCCAGTGCAAGGATGACCTGATAAGTAACTAAGGGGTGAGGGGAATTGGAGGTCACAGTGAAGAAGAACAAGTTTGGGGGTTGTAAAGCAGAGGGAAAGATGGAATGATAAAAGATTATGAGAAACTCAGGGTTTATGTACATGGAAGTGGAATATTTGTGGGTGATGGCAAGATCAAGGGTATGACCGTTTTTATGTGTGCCTGGGGTGGAGAGGAGGAGTAGGTCATAAGAATTGAGTAGTTGAGTTGGAAAGTTTGGAGGTAAAAGTTTAGGGGAGAGAAACATTGTGAGCTAGATACTGAACTCATTGAAGGCTTTTTGTCTCAAAGACCTAGATTGGGTGATAAATTCATCAAGTAAAGAATAAATGAATGAATGAATAAATGAAAAATGAATAAACGTGAATGAATGAATGTGAATGAATAAATGAAAAAAAAGTTATTAAAAGTCTTACTGTTATGCTAAACTCCAAGAATACTGATACAAAATTAAGAATGTTCCTTTCTGTAAGGAAGGGGAGATAACACATAGAAGGTGGTTGCCAGAGAAGGATATTTTGGTTTGAGAATAATAGCTAGCATTTATGTAGTGATTTAAAATTGCAAAGCACTTTACAAGCATTATCTCATTTGGGAAATCATTGGGGTTGTGAATGGAGTCATGATCAATATGCCCTTTCTTGGAGCAATAGAATGTTGATGCATGTTCCAAAGTTAGAAATGAGGGAAAGGGGGTTTTAGATTTTATACAGTGCCAGGGCAAATGCAGGGTTTAGTGCTCCAGAGGGCGAAGGAGCAGGCAGGATGGATGACAAGGTAACAGTGGCCATCCCAATAGCTCCCTATTACCACCAAAGGAAAGTATAGACTCTTGTTAGTCATTTAAAACCTTGTACCACTTGGCCATAGTCTCTTTTCCTGTCTATTCATTGCTTACAAAGGTTCCTTCATCATTCTGTCTGGCCAAACTGTCCTTCTTGCTGTCCCTCACCCAGGACACTCTATCTTCATCTCTTTGTCTTTGTACATGTTATCCTCTCATGCCTGAAATATAATGTCCCCTCACATCCAGTTCTTAAAATTCCTTATTTCTTCTAAGACTCAACTCAAGCATCACCTAAATTAATCATTTCTTGATTTCTTTCCCACTCTTATTTTCTATTTCCACTCATTCTAAAATGTCCTTGTCCATTTACTTTGCATATATTTTGTACATAATTTTATAAGTGCAGGCTAGTTCTCCTGATAGAATGAAAGTTTTCTGAGGTCAGGAACTGTTGTATTTTTGCCTTGGTTTCTCCATTGCTTTGCACAGTGATGAGTGCATGGTAGGGGTTCAATGGATGCTTATTAATTGATTGTCTCTCTGGTTTTCAGGTGAAGAATGATATAAGGAGTGACATAGAGGAGGAAGACTCGAGTGATGAGCAGTTGACAGTGATAGAGCAGAGCAATGGGAGACTTCATCCCAATAATGTCGCAGACATTCGGGTCCGGGGGAGTCTGAAGAACTGGCCAGTTTATCACTGAGCCTGTCCCAGGGGCATAACCTAGACCAGCTCAATGAAGATACCTGGAGGACTGGTCTCCTGACTGCCTGAAGAACAAGTCACCCTGGGAAATGTCTCAGATTCTGATTGAACATAGACTCCTTAGAACAAGTCCTGTGCTGGACAGGGGCCCTTCACTTCTGTCTCTCTGTCTATCTCTCTGACCCCACCTTTACTGGACCTCAAGGTTAGGGGAGGAAGGATGGAATATCTCTGTTGAGGATTTTATAGTGAATTTAGTGATCTTCTTTTGAATAACCTTTCCCCTTGAACCGTTGTCCTTGGACTTCGCTATTGAGATCTGTCCCCATCTCTTAGAAGAAGAGAGTGAGGGGGAGGAGGAGGGGGATGAAGAGGGAGCAGGAAGACCCATTAGAAGAGTCCCCCAGGGGCTACCCCCCATGCCTAAAGAGATCTGGAAGGAGATGGTTGCCCCCTGAACCAATGAAAGTATCTTAGGCTTGCAGGTCTGGGCCTGGAGTGGGCTGACTAGCCTTAGTCCTGTCTTTCCATTCCAGCAGGGAGTCATTGCCGGCAGATCCCAGGGAACAGAGAAGCCCATTCACATTAGAAATGGATGTGTGAAACCTGGGCTTCACCAGACTCAGGAAGAGAACAATAAAACATGAATAATGCAGGGCTTACTGTTTCTGAGTCCCTGAACTCCTTCATTTCCAGTTCATTCCCCATTTAGTGTTCATTTTTATCACTCTTCCTATTTCCTCCGTGATTGTCCTGGACACAAAAATCCTAGAATCTCAGAACTGGGAGAGACCTTGTTGGGCATCCAGATGAAGTCCCCCTTGAGTGGATGAGGGTCCTCTCCAACAACCCCAACAAGTTGCCTTTCAATTTCTTCTTGAACAACAAAGATGGGGCGCTCACCTCCTACATTGATAGCCCATTCTACTGTTAGGTAGCTCTGAAGTTAACAAATTCATTCCTATATTGAGGCCAAATTTGCCTTCCCGAGCTGTTCTTATCACTACTCTTCACTTCTATAGATAGCAATGAGGAGGGATCAGGATGGGTAGTTAGGAATAAGGAAGCTGGTTTGCGGACATCATTTTAGTCAGATCAACCCCAGGATGAATCAGACATTGATGCATCCAAGGATCTGAACGAGGTCAGAAGCAGAATCCCCACAAATTCCCAACTCTTAATCCAGCCATCCCTTAACACACAAATGGATCTATGCACTCAATGTTATGGACATTCTCTTCAATGTTACAGATTACCATCCATCCATTCTGCTCATCTGGCACAACTTTTGTCAAAATAAACTAAGATATGGAATTGAGAAAAAGATAAATTGCCAGGTAAGCCCCAAATACAACTCTAGCCAGCATTAATTCTCTAAGCATTCAGCCAGTAACATGGTTGAGTGACCTGGGGCAGGAAACTAGTGGTGAGAAGGTGAGTCTCAAAAATGGGATTGAAGAAAGAGGACTTCAGGGTGGGGATAAGGAGCCAGATTTATGTGCCCTTCCTGCATAAGCTTTCAAGATCCAAAGCTACAAAGGATCTTAGACGTCATCTAAGTCAGCTTACTCATTTTCCAGACAAGGAAACAGGCTCAGAGAGAAGGGAGAATCATCCTAGGGCACACATTAGTAGATAGTCTTTGGGGAAAAGAGAGAAAGGTCATCCCATCAGCTGCCAGGTCTCTTAATGGGTCTCTTTCCTTCAGGGGAAGTAAAGAAACACTATTTCTTCAGCTCCCCAAACTGGTCTCTTCACCTGATCTGCCCAAGGCCTTGAGAGGACTCTACCCTGAGGCTAAACTCCTAGAGATAGTGACAACTTGCCTGACCTCATTCCTCAATAATTAATAAGCTCCCACTTTTCATATCCTCCCCATTCCAGTGATTGTGAATCCCTAGCTTTCATCATTCAAACCTCATTTTCTTCTCCCAATGCCTAATGACTTATTCCATTTCCCTTATCCAAACCCCACAATCCCCATGTCCCACTTAAGGCTAGTCACCTCTTCCTCTGTGCTCCCTGGAATGACTGATCCATGGGCAACAAGCTTGTTTTCATCTTAAATCTTTTGCTTTCCTATTCTTTTCATCATTTGACTCTCACTGAGACCTTGCTCCCTTTTGATGACACAGCCTCTTTGGCCACCCTTTCCATCACTTGTCACATTTTCACTCATTTCTCCCTCTTACCCAGACTCAATGGTCAAGATGGGAGAGTTGGTATACTTTTGCCTCCACTGCCACTTCTAGACTCTTCCTCTACTCCCATCACTCAGTAACTCCCACCCAATCAAAATTCTGGTAGCTGTTATTTACCACTTTCCAGATCAATCTTTCATCAATCAGTTCAGTGCCTATCTCAGTCTTTCTTCTACAAATCCTGCTCTTATACTAAGAAACTTCAACAGAGAGAGAGAGAGAGATTGATACTCCTTCAAATACCCTAATCTTACAATTCCTTAGTTTACCTATTTCACATGACCTCCTCCTCCACTCTATCTCAGCTACACAGAGGTGGACATAACTTTGATCTTGCCATCATCCACAAATACACCACTTCCATGTTCATTAAATCTGAAATCTCCTTATCTGACCACAATCTGTTTTCATTCTACATCTCTTTTTTTGTCTTGAAACTCCAAACTCTATTCTTAATTCTCATGGTGACCTCCAATCACTCTATCCCTCAGTTCTCTTTCAAGCCATCATCCTTGAACAGGCAATACTCTCCTCCTTTCTGCACTTAACTCTTTGGTAAACAAATTCAACTTTACTTCTGTTCTCTTTAGTCCCTTTTCCCATATCCTATTTTTCTTCTGAGACTGCTAATCCTGCTTGGATTACTACAACTGTATACTACCTCACTCCTAACCACACGCCGCTGAACAAGACTGGAGAAACAAATTGTAAACCATGCTGATTTGGTCCACTATAAATTTGTTACATGACCT
This sequence comes from Vombatus ursinus, assembly GCF_900497805.2. Classification (NCBI taxonomy): domain Eukaryota; kingdom Metazoa; phylum Chordata; class Mammalia; order Diprotodontia; family Vombatidae; genus Vombatus; species Vombatus ursinus. The sequence goes on along the minus strand of NW_020954713.1, from coordinate 576,956 downwards.
CAATTGGGCCTTCACTGTGGCCCTTTCAAACTTCCCTAAGTAACTCACTATGCCACTCACCACAGCATTTTCCAAACATTTTTGTCCCTTATCAAATCTTCCATGACTCTCATAGCTGGCAACCTTGCTTGATATTTCACAGAAAAAAAGCAGTTTGAATTCAGGCCCAAGCTATGCCCAACACTGCTGCCTTGGTGTGCTACAATGAACTCTTTTTATCTTTTTCCCTGAGTTTGCCCTATTAATCAGGGTGAGGCCTCAGTGGAGATTTCCTTTTAACAACTTAGTGAACCAGCCAGAAAGTGCCATTCACTAGTGTGACTATCACTAAGTTCATTTTGATTTCACTAAATGTCAATATTTTGATTGCACAGCTGGTACTTGGACCTTTGACCAAGCACAGGCCAGAATGGACTCTCCTGAAAATTAGTCAGCCATGAAGTAGTTGGAGAAGTACACTCCCCAAACTAAAAAATTATAAGGAGAAATAGGTACAGAACCAAAAACTGATTTTTTACTCGTCTGTGCATGAAGAAAAGGAAATGCAAATGCATGGAAACAGGGTAGTAGTGAGTAAATGGCTTTCCCCAACTTTAAGTTGCCACAACACGAGGTGATAATAATATTAAAATCAGATTGGGACAGGGTAAACTTTTTGTTGACTCTTACTTAGGAAAACCCTTAAAAACTTGGGATAGTGGAATACTGCTCATTCAATCAAGAATGTTGAAAACAGGTGACTGGACTCAGTACCTAGATAACTGAGGGAAGCAAATTTGGCCAGATAAATACAAAACTTTTGATTATTGGCAGCTGCACATTCTAAAAACCAACATTGAAAAGCCTAAGAAAAATGGTTTACTGGTGCTGTGGGAATGAACTTTCAAGCCGAGACTGCCCCTCATTAATGTGGTCATGCAATCCAGATTTCTCAAAAAAACAAAGACCATAGTATTCTTAAGAAACCACTTTTGTAGGGAATGATCAGAGAAGAAGGAAGTAAAGATCTTGGTGGGCCCCCAGGAAAAGAGGAATGCAGGCAGTGAGATAGGAGGTTTCCACTTCAGAAGTACTGAAGCATGGAAAAGGTCTTTTTACCTTGGAGAACTTTGCAGGGGAACACTTCATCACCTATAAAAAAAACTTCAGTGAGACAGCACAGAAAGGAAGTTTAGAAGAGTGGTGAAGACTAATTAAGTCTCCAAACAACTCTCAGCTGTCAGTAATATTAAACAGGAACTTGTTCCCACTCACTTTTTGATTAGTTGTTCAGTGAGAGATAAGGAGGAAAACTGCAAGATTCTTTCTTTCTTTCTTTCTTTCTTTCTTTCTTTCTTTCTTTCTTTCCTTCCTTCTTTCTTTCTTTCTTTCTTTCTGCCTTCACAACCCTGGACAGGTTGGAGATTGCAGAAATAAAGCCTGACAAGAAAAGGATGGAAATCTTTTTTCCTGGATTGCAGAAATGTATGGCATTAAAAAGAATTTTAGGGAAATACCTGTTAGCCTTCTCAGACAGACAATATTCTATCAAGTTATAACATTTAACAAATGGAAACCATAGAAATAGATTTATAGCATGAAATTATTTGAGTATAGCATACAAAAAACTCTGTCCTTGAAGGATCATTGAAAGGGTTATGTCTTAATCCTTAGAGTCCCATGGACTCCAAAAGATGGGGATAAAATGTGAGCCTGCCACCACATATCTTTGAAAGTGAGCTCACTGAAAGCAATGGGCTTTAAAATTTGAGTTTATGGCCCTTCGGAAAATTGAGATTTTGAATGTTACCATTTGTAATTGTAAATCTAGACTTGACTTGGTTGAAATTTGTCCTGAAACTAAATTATAATGTAGCCTCACAGTGGGATGTGTTCTCCTATTAGGATTATGGTGATAAATTAGAATTTAATGAAAAATACTTTTGATGTTTGGCATTAAGACAACATACTTGGAAAATGCATGGATCAGGAAAATCTGTTTGAAATATGGTCTCAGAAATTTATTAGCTGGGTGAGGTCAAACAAATCACTTCACTTCTGTTTGCCTCAGTTTCCTCATCTGTTAAATGGGATAATAATAGCACCCACCTCTCAAGGTTGTTGTGAGAATCAAATGACATAATAACTGTAAAGTGCTTAGCACAGTGCCTGACACATGCTAATAACTGTATAAATGTTACCCATTATTTTATTAAATATAAGTACTTTTTGATGTGTTTTGAATATGATTGATATAGAATGCCAAATTGATAAATGGTGATTTTCTATATAAGAAGCTTTGAACTACATTCAAAAGAATTTATATTATTTGACTGGAAAAAAGTTTTGTGTTATATTTTTAAAATCCATAATACTATTTATGTTATTGTTAGGCTTCTGATTTTTCACATATTGTGAAATTTGGGAAACCATTATATAAAAAATGCTGTTGACTTTAAAAAATGATATCCAGAAAGTGTTGCAATTGCTTGGTCTGACCACATTAGATTCTGAACAGAGCTGTTAAAGAAGGTGGTTACAATCTTTGGAAACTGTTAAACACTCAATTGGGTATATTTAGTTTAAAATGGATAATAATACTAACTTGGTCTTGGGGGGGAGTAGCAAAGATCCCTTAAGTTGTCCTTATCTGTGAAATTTTTAAGACTTTCTGTTCATTCAGAGTCATAAGATACTATCATCCCTGCTGACAGCATGCTTTAAAATGCTAAAATAATTAAGTTTGAGAAATTAGAGCCACTGCCAGTCTAAGTAGGGGTACTTACAGGTTTGCTTACAGTAAAGAGTGAGTTTGAGCTAAGATTATTTGACCATCATTTATGAAAATTATGAAATTGTATCTGTTAATGGATAGTGTGTATTGAAGTTACATCTTTGAACCAACTTAGTAACAATAGACCTTAGTTTCAAAGATTTCATTTTGCCGTAAAGGTAAAGAAGCAATACAGATTGTAATCTTTCTGTAATCAGCATTTTTCTGGGGTTTTGAGTCAACTACCATGTATTTGCTGTATGTGTGAAACTCCAGAGTACAGTTATTCTTAATTTATAAATGAAGGATAAGTGAAATGTCCTTATATGTGCCATTGTTAAGTGCTATTGCACTAGTCCTAAACTGTGATTAGTGAAATTTTGTTATTTGAGGTCAAATCTCTTGGGATTGCAATTTGATACCGTTTTAAGTTTTGATTTCAGGTGTGATTGTCTGAAATGTCATTAAGCCAATTATCTGCCATTCCAGGGGAATGCTATGTGCTACCCAAAGGTAGGGCAGTCTGAGAACTGCTACAGGTGAAAGTCTGTGTCTGGGAAAGTTGAAGGGATGAACTTGTGTATAGGCAATAGAAGGATCCTCTTGATTCAGATTCCCCATTGTGCTATTTCTTTTCTGAACAAGAAATTTTTCCACTAGGTTAATTCTAGGCCTGGCTTTGGTATCCTGTGAATAATGTGGAAGTTTGCTATATGATTCATTCTTAACTATGACTTTTACCTGGAATCAAATAAAACTAAGGGAGGTTTTCCCCTGTTATGGCTTATGTCAAATCTGTCTGTGCCCTTGAAGGGATGGTCTTGATATAGTCACAACCATATTCCTCTCTTTTTCTTTCATAGCAAATTTCTATTATCAGGGTAGGTAAACAGTGGAAGTTTTGTCATTGTAATACTAAATGTATTAATTAACATATTAATACTAATATTAATACTAAAAACACCTGAGTTTTTACAAAATATGATGCCAGTATAAAAAAATTCTTACTATTTTTAATCTGAATTTGTGCTCAGCTCTATATCCTGAGAAACTAAGTAAAAGCATTCTTAGACTTGCCATCTCCTTAGTAATAGTTTTATATTCATGTATAAGATTGATTTCATTCTTTCAGCATGTTATGAGAAATATATATGTATATGTATGTATATATACATATATATATACAAGTGCATATATAAGTATGTATGTATGTAAATATCCTCAAAATGAGGGATAAAATAAAGGTAACAAGTGTTTTAAAATTTTGCTGGAGTAGTAAACTTTGGGAAAGCTACAAAATTAACTGTTGGAAATCTAAGGACTAGAATGTTAAACATACACACACACACACACACACACACACACACACAATTGGTTTCCAAATGTTTCTAATGTAAATATAGGCTTTGAGTTCTAGTAATAAGTTCTAAAATTGGATTAAGGATTTTACATATATATTTGCATTAACAATTGTAAAGAGATTTTGAAATTGTATTTTTACTATTTTGAAGTCTCTGATAATATAAGGGGAGAGAATGGCTCATTTTCCAAATCAGGCCCTCCTCCTTCAGCCCATAGATGACATTGTCTATATCAGATACAGAGTTTGGGTAAAGATAAAAAGGGAAAGTGCTATGTAAAAACTGAAATTCTCTGAAGTTTCAGGTAAATTATGGGTTCCTAATTTGGTGTTCTTCTTATAGCTCTGTTGTTAATAGGATTAGATCCATAAGGTCTGAACAGGTTTTTACCACATGAACTGGTAGGCCAATCTGATTAGATTTTGTCAAATTTTGCTAAATTATACTAAGTCTTATCACTAGCAGGTTTTAGCAGCACTACCTAGACAATCTCCACAAGTGACCTGAAAGTTAGAGATAGTTGAGGAAATACCTCCACAAACCTGCCATGCTCCATGCACAGCTGTTTGAGAGAAGCACAAGAGATGTTTACTAGAGTCCTGAAGAACATGGACACTGCCAAAATACACTGCCATTGACACTCTTCAGGCTGTAGCTATGTTGAGTTTCTGTATTCACCCTATTGTAATTTTCCTGTTTTATTAGTTCTGTGTGTTATGGACCTGTTAACTATTCTGTAAGCTGTTTTTCTTTTTGCTTGTACTGATAGCAGTTTGGGAGCCAAGACCCTCTAATTGCAAGTTTGCTGGGCATGATTTGCCCACGGGGTTTATGCAGAGGCCCATCATGTGGTCTCTAGCTGCCTTTCTCGTCGACAGTTTAATTCCTCAAGGAAGAAAACTGTGACAAAAGTGGGAGGAATTGAGTGGCCCTTTTAGCACTTGCAGATTGACTTTATTGAACAGCCGAAGTCTGTGGACTAAGAGATGTTTTGGTGTGCAGAGGTTAATTGAGCACTGGGTAGAAGCCAGTTGCCAAGTGGAGGACTTGGATACATCACTCCGCTATGAAGCCTGCCCCAAAAGGGTGCCAACACCTGATCAATGTCTGGACCCAGTTAAGTTGAAAAGTGACTCCAACACCTATCAGTGGTCTTTGGCTGCTTGTTTGTTTGAATCTGATAATCAGGACACAATCCTTCACTTGTCATCTACCATGTGTTTGCTGTTTGCTTTTTATGCCTTGCTTTGCATCCTTGGGGAGAGTCCAACACTTATGTGCATCTGATCCAACATGCCAGTCATACTTTTAAATGGACCAGTTTCTGGATTTGTGCACACATCTTTTTCGTCCTTGGGAGAAGAGACGACCCTGGTAGACATGGGAACAGATGTCCAGGACTTGTGTGATTATTCTTTTGCAATCAATTAGATAACAACACCAAATTGTACTGCCATGGACTGGAAGCATGAGTTCTCCCTCCCATTCACTTTTAACTGGGAAAAGATCGCAAACCATTTGCAATTCTCGTCTCATTTTGCACTTGTGGCACATTATCAGCCTGCCAGTTCTCTGTTATGGACAAAATGAAGCACTAGGACAGGAAATGGAATTGCAAATGAAATGTAATTATTCCCTATCCCTGAAAAGAAATGAGATCATTCAGGTTGGAAAGGGCATTCTAAGAATTTTTCTTGAGCTGGGAGGTTTGGCATGCATGAGCATTTTTTTTATATCCCCACAGGGATTTTATTTCCTGTGTAACCAAAAAGGAAAAAAAAACATATTATTGGCCCCCTTCAAATTGGATGGGCAGGTATGGGTTGGAACAAGTGCTTTTGGCCTCTGGCCCACACCTACTCTGCCTCCTAGCACACACTTGCAAAGCAAGCATGAAGCAATCCAGGTTTCTATTCCATTTCCCACTTTAATGAGAGCACCTGAACACACTTTTCCCATCATATTACCCATTTATGGGACCAGATACAGTCCAACACTATTGAATAAAATGAACATATTTTCATAAATATTTGTTAATGAAACCATAGGTGCAGTGGAGGACCTTAATACTGAAGTCCACACATTCTGGGACTGTTGCCTTACAAAATAGGTTGACTCTAGATGTCTTCCTGGCAGAGAGGGGAGGGGTATGCCTCTTGTAGGTCAAGAGTGCTACTCCTGGGTTCCTGACAGCTTTGACAACATCATACCCACATGAATTCAGTCTGAAATGTTTGGAGCTACTTCCAGGAAGAGGGGAAAGAACTCTGGTCCCCCTGGCAATGGCTAACATCTTGGCTTCCAAGTCTTTCATGACTAAAGTATCTGTTTGAGGGTTTTCTTTTGTGTGCCCTCATAGGGATTGTGTATTGTTTGTATTTACAGTGTCTCCTTTGGTGCAAAGAACTGATCCCCAAGCCAATTCCCAAATTACAGGCAGCAGGGATTAGGATGATGCAGTGGAGGATAAAGGAATCATAGAGATCCAACTATGCACCATAAGTATGGCTAGCACCAGAAAGGAGATCATTGTGCGGAGTCAGCCACTGCTGCTGAATCAGTCTGAGGGACCTTGCATTGTCCCCTTGCCTGTCCCTTGGGGCATGTGCCAGCCAGCCCACAGGAAAGGACAGTCCACCTGCATAATGATCTCATCTCCATATAATGCTGTAATAGGGGAGGAGCTGAGGTAGCACTAACACTACCTCCTCATTGAAACAGGTGCTAGTCAAGATTGTCTTTCCCTTACATAGAAGTTATTTAATCCCGTCCATAAAAGCCCTGCAGTTTGAATCCCAGGGCCCCCACCACACTCAACCACTGGTGTGCTACAATAAACTCCTTTTGTCTTATTTCCTAAGTTTGTCTTATTAATCAGAGTGAGGTCCAAATGAAGATTTTTCCTTTTAACACTGCCACATTGACATTCCTTGCACACCAGTCTGACTAGGTTACTTCTCTATTCAAGAAGGTTCAAAGATTCCTTATTGCCTCTAAGATCAAATACAAACTCCTATGTTCGGCATGCAAAGTGCTTCACAGTCTCGGCTATAGTTCATCTTTCTAGACAGATGCTACATTACTCCCTCACATGTAATCTATATTATAGCTAAACTGCCCTCCTCCTTGTTTCTTTTTAATGATACTCCATCTCTCACCTCCATACCTTTGCATACCTTTGCACAGATCATGTCTGGAAGGCTTTCCTTCCTCACCTTTGCTTCTCAGAACCCTCAGCTCCTGCCACTTCCTACAAGAGGCCTTTCTTGATTCCCCCCTCCTCCTTGGGCAATAATAAACTCCCCAAAATTACCGTGTATTTGTTTCACATATATTCAGTATTTATTTATCTATATACTATTTTTAACCCCAGTAGAATGCAAAGTCTTTGAGGGCAAGAAATGTTTTCTTTTTGTCATTGCATGGTGCCTTGAATAAAGTAGGTACTTACTAAGTTCTGGCTAAATTGAATTGTGTGAGGTCTCTCTCATGCTGATTTCAGAGACTAACTCAGTATGGGCCCCTGCTGCCCCCTCTTTTCCAAAACACAGCAATGTCAAGGCAGAAAGCAAGGTGTGGCTTAAGAAATATTTTGCTTGGGGGACCTGCCCCATGGGCTCTGTGGTGAAGGGAAGAAGGCAAATCCTTGGACCCTGGTCCCAGAGACTAGACTGAATCCCTCTGGAATGAAGCATGCCCCTGATAGGTTCTTGGAGGCCTTCAGTTCATTAGGGGCAGAGTGTCCACTTTTTGAGGATGGGGAAGCTAGATGAGTTTGTCAGAGAGGATGTGTTTCCCATAATCACTAAGAATTGAGGTCTTCCCCTCTCTCCCTCCACCCACCATGTTTTGCCCAGTCCTAAGGTCTCCAGGCTCATTTGATTTACCTGGCCTGCCAGTGTGGCCTTTTCATGAAACAGGCCCAATTATGGTTTAATTTCCATAGAAACCAGGACTAAGCCTTAATAAGCAAGAAATTCTCTGAAGCTAGGTGAGTAGGAGGGCATAGAGTGGGTGGGGGAAGTGAGGGAGGGAAGCCTGATAGAGAAATGGTTCCAAAGGTACTCAGGATTGGGTCAGTGGAGCGTGGGAACAAGCCACTTGGGAAAACAGGGGCCCCATTTGTCTATCCATTCACTGTGCTGACAATGAATGATCCTATCTATTCATAACAGCTTGGTTGATAGAATACTGAATTGATAGAATATTGACTATAGAGCAGAATAGGAAATCAAAAAGACCTAAGTTCAGATGCTACCTAATCATATTCAATTTCCTTATCTGTAAAATGGAGATAGTATCACCCACCTCACAAGGTTATTTTAAGGAATGTGAATAATATATGTAAAGAGTTTGCAAACCTTAAAGAACTATATAAATGCTACCTATCAATCATCATCATCATTATTAATTATTCCACCTCCACCTCTGTTCTGTATTTTCACTTGGAAATTTTTATTCAGAAACTTTTCTTTCTTTGGTGGTTTCCTTGTCCCCTTTGATTCTTGAAAGACCTGTCTCCCATGAAACACTTTATTTACAACTTAATCTACCTAAAGACTGAATCTTAATACCCATTTAAAGTAACTCTGGATAGTATAAAATACCTGGGAGTAAACAGTCCCAGGAACTATATAAACAAAATTATGAAAAAAAATTTATACAAATAAAATCAGATTTTAAAAATTAGAGAAACACTAATTGTTCATGGGTGAGCAAAGCCAATATAACAAAAATGACAATTTTACTTAAACTAATTTATGTATTCAGTGCTATCCCAATTAAATTACCAAAAAATTATTTTACTGAGTTAGAAAAAATAATAGCAAAGTTCATCTGAAGGAACAAAAAGTCAAGAATATCAAAGGAACTAATAAAAAAATATAAAGGAAAGTTTAGCAGTACCAGATCTTAAACTATATTATAAAGCAGTAATTATCAAAACTATCTGGTACTGGCTAAGAAATAGAAAGGTAGATCAATGAAACAGAGTAGATATACAATTTACAGCAGCAAATAAGTATAGTAACCTTGTATTTGACAAGTGTAAAGACCTAAGATTTTGGCATAAGAATTCTTTATTTGGTCAAATTTGTTGGGAAAACTGGAAAGTAGTCTGGCAGAAACTGGACATAGACTAATATTTTGCACCATTTACCAAAATAAGGTCAAAATGGATACATGACCTAGATATAAAGAAAGATATTACAAGAAAAATTGAAAAACATAAAACATACTACATATCAGATTTATGTATAGGCAAACAATTTATGAATAAACAAGAGAGAAAGTACAGGGTGAGGTATAAAATGGATAATTTTGATTACATTAAATTAAAAGGGTTTTGTACAAATAATACAAATGTAGCCAAGAGCAAGGGGAAAGTAAAAATTGAGGGAGGAGGATTTTTCTTATATATATATATATATACATATATATGTCTCACATCTCATGTATATAAAGAACTTTGTAAAATCTGTAAGAATACAAGTCATTTCCCAATTAGCCAGTAGTCAAAGGATATGAACATTTCAGGCAGTTTTCCAATGAAGAAATCAAAACAATTTGTAGTCATAGAAAAAAAAATGTTCTAAATCATTATTGATTAGAGAAGTGCAAATTAGAACAACTTTAAGATATTATTTTAAACCTGTCAGATTGGTAAAATGATTGAAGGGAGAAGCAACAAATGGTGGAGGGGATGTGGAAAAATTGGGACACTAATTCATTGTTGGTGGAACTGTGAACTGATCCAACCATTTTGGACAGCAATTTGGAATTATGCCCAAAGAGTTATTAAACTTCTTATACCCTTTGACCCAGCAATACCACTACTAGGTCTATTTCCAAAGATGATTAGAGAAAGAAGAAAGGAATCCATATGTTCTAAAATATTTATAGCAGCTCTCTTTGTGGTGGTGAGGAACTGGAAATTGCAGGAATCCCTGTCATTTAGAGAACGGCTGAACAAGTTCTGGTATATGATTGTGATGGAATACTATTGTGATATAAGAAATGATGAGCTAGGTGGTCTTAGAGAAACATGGATAGACTTGCATGAAATAATGGAGTGAAATGAGCAGAACCAAGAGAACATTGTATACAGTAATAGCAATACTGTTTTAAGAACAAGTCTGGGGAAATAAGTCATTTTGACTATTAGAAATACCCAAATTAACTACAAAGAACATACAAAGGAAGATGCTATCTATATCCAGAGAAAGAACTGATAAATAGAAGTATGTATAAAATAATTTTACATACATACATATTTGTATCTACTGGTAGACATCTCTAGGGTAAGGGGAAAGGAAAAAAAAGAAAAGAAATTTACATGATAACTTTATTATATATTTAAAAGGATTAGCAAATTGTAAATAATAGATATTCAAATTCATGTGTAATCTTTTTTTATTATACTACGTTATGGGGAAAAAATTACTCTATATTGACAGAAAGCATGATCACAGAAGCAGAGAGTAGGTTATTAGAAATCATATAATCTAGCATATTCTGATTTCTGAGGTGCATCATTTTTAACTAATGTATTACCATAATGTATCTAGGAATTAACTCTGAGCATGTTTTAACTCAACATTTAGTACAGAGCTGAATACAGGGAAGAAAAATGATAATGTAAGCCAGGGCCCTTATTAGGGCCCACTTAATTACAGTGACACATATGCCTTTCCCTTGAAACCAAGAAAATAATAAAGAAAACCGGGAAAAACTTTCTTGTACAAATTTCATTGGCACTTTGCTGAGTATCTGACATAATTTGTTGAAGCTCACAGACATTGGTGATAATAACTCCTGACCAATCAATGTAGGAATAGTAGCTCTGATTGAAGACGGTGAATGCTCTTTTCTGGGCAGCAGTGGGGTAAGTATAATACCAGATCATGTTCTAACACCATTTCTACAATGGAATCCATTCTGTCAGTACTGTCACTTGCACGGCAGTGATAGTACTGGTTGTCTGGGCTTTGGCCTGAATCATATCTTATGGTAACTCTTCAACCTCAGCAGAGACATTCCTTATTGACTGAAACATTCTATTCATGCCCATACTTGGGAAGGTGATCCAGAAAACTTTTTCACATGCCTATACTGTTGTACCCAATTTTGTACATTGGGGTTTGTTTCATGTTTCTTCTTCTATGGAATGCCAACATGGTTGTACATTCCTAGTATCCTTTTTTTTTCATATTAAACCCCTTGAATGATTAAACACTGATACTGTAGGCAGTTAAGCACGATACCCCATAAGTTCAATACCAGCCACAAGGGAAAAAGGCAAAGGTTTCTCCTGAACAAATGAAAAACTGGCCCTGAGTCACTAGTCCCCATGGCATCTCTGGAATTCTTTGGTATGGTTCGGAGGTCTATTCTGTTATTATAAGTAAGGGTAGTAGAGTTATAGTTCTGCTATGGGACTGTACTGCTATCTGAAGTTCTGATATTGTCCTGAACCGGGAAAGTGTAATTTCACTTAATAGTTTCCCAAAATTATGAAGGTGTCATTGGTCCTAGTCTTATTAAATCATGCTAATTAAAGAAGGAGCATCCTTGTTTTGTAAAAAGAGGGACTGACTCCAGCTGTGGTGAGAATCTGGGCATACTTAAGAGGCTTAGCAGTAATGGTTACTGGCTGTGTAAAATCTATTATATTAAAACTTGTGCTGCTTAACTTACAGTTAGCAAAAAAGAATGGAGCAAAGACGAGTAAAAAATTTGATGGGATATCCACATCCTTAGTGCCAGCCAGCAGTGGTATGATGTCATTGCGCTGCATTGGCATGAATTGGGAGTACTTTGATGAATGGGATGATAAACCCAACAGCCATGAGGCCCAATGACTTTTGGCATCTCATAAATTATATCCTATTTAACTGTTGGTGTTGATAGTGGCAGTATGTCTCACCCACACATTGTTAGAAAGATGTAATTCTTGGTCAGATAAGGCCAGAGACAGTAATACTAGTACAGTCAGTAGACGAAGTCAGGAAGACCTGCTAAAAATGAAAACAAGTGACAGAATAATTAGCATAAAGGAGAATTCTTTCTGGTTTCATGTTCCTATCACTCTGAGAATAGTAGAAGCAATAGAATTTAGAAGATTTGGGGTCTCAGACAAGGTTTTTATGGTAGTTGCCTGCTTCTCCCAAGGAAATATGATGTTGGGTCCAGAACTAAAACTATACCCCCATAAGACCCCACTTCTTTGGTCATCACTGGGAGAGGGTGCCTGAGTGCTTACAAAGGTAGTCCACATGGTGGAAGGTAGAAGAGGAGACCGAGCCCGCCAGGCCTAAGACACCAATTTAGGCTGTGCAGAAGCCCTGGTCCCTGCCACAATAATATCTTGGCTGGAATCCTCCACAGGCAAAAGGAAGCGTGTGTCTTATGATCCAAAAGTGACAGCAAAAGAGCTTGGCACACAACAAAATGAGCAAAAGAAAATGAGTATTGTGTCGAGTATATGGCTGCCACCTCTCCATTCAAGCTAACTAACCTTCTAACCTGCTAGGAAATTTCTGACTTGTCAGGAAATTGTTTGTTAGTCCTCTGACCTTTCAGATTGATTGGGCTAGAAGGAGCAATGGGTAATAATAGCACAATCAGGAAAGCAAGGCTTGAGAAAGGGCTGGTGGTGAGCCTGGTTCTGTTCTGGCAATTCTACATATAATGGCTCTAAAAATTGTGAAGCCAAAAAGAAATGGTAAGGAAAAAAATATCCATTCACTCTGAAACTTCTGACCCTTTACCTTTTCAGAAGTGTTTACTCAAGGCTAGAGGGCTGTTTGGGATAGCAATAACAATAGGCAGCCTGTGGCTATCATACCTTATTGGTTAAAGGAGTATCAGCATTAGGGGCAGGTTTCACAGGTGAACAGTGTATCCAAGAATCCTTTTCTCCAATTTTGATTGTATTTGGGATGGCCAGAAGTACTTGGAAGGGGACTTCCCAGGCAGGTTGAGTTCCCCCAGATCATTGGCAGTTCTTGATATAGATGGATATAGATTTTTATCATCAGTGTAGAAACTAAAGCAGTGAAAAGTCCAGTGGTCCAGTCTGTACTGCAGCTCCTACCCCATGAAATTTTTTCAGTCTATTCTGTAATTCCCATATGTAAGAAGCAATAGGTATGACTCATCCCTGAAAGAGTGTATATTCTAGGGGGAAAGGTTTTGATTTGTGAAGAGAATGACCAAAGAGCATTTCATAAGGAGATATATAATTCCCCCTTGGTCTGATTCTTAGAGGAACAAAGCTAAAGCCATTTCCAGTGGGTTTTAGGGCTCAATTTGCCAATTAAAGTCTTGAGTTCTTTGTATATATGCTCAATCTAGCCTGAATTCTGAAGATGATAAGGGGTATGGAACTTGGGGGTGATCCCTAGAGTGGAACAGATCTGGGAAAACACTGTCAGTAAAGTGGGTTCCCCAATCAGAATCTATCTGGGCTGATGGTCCAAAACAAGAAACAATTTCCTTGAGAAGAATTTTAACAACAAAGGCAGGCGTGGCCCTAGATCCAGGGAATGTCTCAACTTAGTGAGGGAACTGATCTACTACACTTAGGAAACAGTAAATATAATACCTAGCCTTAGGCATGTGATAAAGTCAATTTACAAGTACTCAAATGGAATATATGCTAAAGGGCATCCTCTGAATGCCACATGTTATATTGTTTGGATGCCTGGAAGATTGGGAAAGCAGAACAAACAGAGGTGATGCCAGAAGCAACCCTACTGTTTTATCTTTATTTTATCTACCATTCCCTGAATGCCATCGTGGCCCCCTACCTTATAAACAGAACATCATACCTGGTGATAGAAGTTCCAAGGGAGAAGTGGCTTACCTTCTGCAGTCACCCAGATCCCAAAGATTGTAAGAGTTTCTATAGCAATCTGTAGGGGTTTTTTGGGTTTTTTTTTTGTTTCTTAATAAACAATAGCCAAAGGTGCCAAATTGGGGCCAAAATAATTTATCAGCCAAGTTCCTAGTGTTTTTGCCAGAAATTTCACATAACTTGATAGCATGTCCCTTCATCATGCCTAGATGAACAAGGAGTTTCCCTTGATCCCAAAATTTCAAAATGCTTTCCAACGTAGTCCCAGTAGGGATGCTGTTAATATTCCCCATTGCTTTTCAACTTACATACTGTCCTTCTAACAAGTCTTATCTTCCAATAGCTATCTCTGCACCACAGAAGTTTTCCTGTCTGTTGCCAATCTGGGTCTGAACTGACCTGTGCACCCTCTACAGAATCAGAAATCAAACCCAGAAGTCTTTTATCCAAAGTTTCTTATCTAAAAACTTTAAGAGATCCTTCCACCCTTAAATGGAATTGCCCTGTTTGTAATAAGAAACCTTTTATTCTTAAGAGAGCTAGGTTCTCTTCCTCTAACTGTGGGAAAAGCTGTTCTGCCTGCAGCAAAGATTTCCCTAACTGTATAAAATTCTGTTCTACTTGCTCTATCACTTACAATTCAGAATCAGAATCTATATCTAGAACAGATTGTAAATGAGACAGATGCTTAAGCACACTGAACAGATTTGATTTGACAGAGCTTTTGCAGTTTGGAATAGCTCCAAGCTTTACTTCTCTATTGAGGCACATACATTGAGACATAGGAACAAAACTTACCTAAGACATAACATGACTCATGAAACAAACCAGAATAGATCATTCTGTAATAGACATACAGACACAGGCACACACACACGGATATGCCCATATACACACAGAGAGACACATACACTCATGCATACACACACAGAGAAAAAAAACTCTCAAGTCTGTCTACGATCTTTAGATGTCAATATCTGTTTTTTAAAAATTTATTTTAGTTTTAATTGATGAAATAAAACAAGCAAATCCACAACATAGCACAATAAAAAGGATTATTGCACATGAAACTGCAAATCCACCATATACAACTTGTAATTCCCTTCAAAAAGACAACAAAGTTATCCTATAAATTTCTTGTTTCTTTCTTTTCTTCCCTCTTTCTTTCTTCCTTCTCCACCCCACTCCATCCTAGACATGGCACAAATGTGTGTGTTTACACACATACATACATATATATATATACATATACATATACGTGTGTGTGTGTGTATAATACATGTTGTAAAAAAAATGATTTCTCTCGGTAATCTGTGTCGTAGAAATCAGAGCTCCTCCTGCCAGTCTTCCCTCCAAAGTTCTTCAGAAGGACATCACAGATAATGAGATTTCATTGACTCTTCTTGTCTTGGTCAAACTCCAACCCAGACCTGAACTGATTTTATCCTACTCAGGTTCGGGTGGAGATAGATTCCCAAGACTGGGAGTGGCATTTCCTTTGATGGCAAAGTGACTTAAGTCATAAACTTAAGACCTCATTGTATCTGATACAGAGAATCTACATCACATTGGTTAGTTTCTCCAATTCAAAGTCTGAAGTGCCATAACTATTCCCTGAGGTGTCCCAACTCAGTCAGTTTACTCTCTTAATGCAAGCATACCCAGGATGGAGGCCCTTGGCAACATCTTCCTCCATAACTTTAACTTAGAGGAGTGAAAGTCAGGTCCCTGCTAGCTGCGAAGTTATTAGCACATCACCCCTCTAGGTCTTTTGCTGGTTGCTACAGCAAGAAAAGGATAAAAGAAAACTCTTTAGAACTCTTTTACCTATAGGGGCCCACTCACAAAGATTCCCCAATCCAGATACATAAAGGGACTGAAAGAATCACTTGGTCAAATTGGAACAGATGAAAGGTGAAAAGAGCTCCCCAGTCAAACTGAATACAGGGATTAAAGAGTCCCCCAATCAAAATAGAGGAAGGGTTAAAAGAATCCCCTAGGTTTCCCCAATTAAACTAGATAAAAGGATACTCCTAGAATTTACCTGGGCTCAGAGAAAATTTGTTTTGGACTTCAGGGGGAATTCAACCTTGAGAGGTGGTACCTCAAAGAGAAATTCTTGGTGAAATCAGCTGTTTCTGGCTCTGGGAAAAATCTTCCAAAGGGTCATCCTGGAAAAAGAAAAAAAGTTCCAAACAACCAATATATTAGCAATGGCTAGCAATTTGCCAATAAAGAAGGTCTGAAACTGCCTCAGTTGGTACAAGGACCTAAAATAGAGTTTACAAAGCATTTTTATAGGTATAAATGAGGAACATAAGCATGGGGAGCATAAACAATAGATGAAGAACACAGAGTTCAAATTGAAGAATGTTATATTGATTTACTTGAGTGTTTACAAATCTTGATTGGTTGGGGCCTTCTATTGTCATGGAAACCAATCTCAGGTAACCATCCTTGACAAGAACAGGGATTTCCATGAGAATGGGAAATTTTGGCAGGTTAGTAAAGCTCAGGGTGTTTTCCATCCTCATATGACTTGCATTTGAACATAATAACTATGACTTTTACTGGTAGCAAAGAACTTAGGCTGGCAGGGGCTTTTAATAGACACGGGGAACTTGACAGCTAAGTTGCAGGAGCTTGGCTGTGGAAAAAAAGAGGAAGTTAGCTATCAGGAGAGTTAGCTGGAGTCAGCATCTTGTCAGCTTTTACAGCATCTCCTGCCCACTTTTTAATCTGTAATGATTAATAAAAAACTAAACTATGTAATCAAGTGGGGTCTAGTTCCAAGTTGGCTTTGCAGAATGGTTGTTGTTCTTTATTTCTTCCAGGAGCCATGGTTATGGGAGGTAAAGATAATCTGGGATGGATGTCCCTATCAGGTAAGAGCTCCAGGAAAAGGAAGATGCCAGAGGTGTCCACTGAAACAGGCCTTAGGAGCTCAAGTAGATGTCCACCCAAAATCCTAAAATTGCATGCAGTGACCTCAGAGGCCTCTAGCCTAACTAGTAGCTGAACCAGGATCCCTCTTTCAACTTTTGCTTGAGGATATCCGAGGAGGGAGAACTCATCAAATCTCTAGGCAGCCAATTCCACTTTTGGATAGTTCTAATTGCAAGAACATGTTTTGTTAGCTCGAGTATCAAATTTACCTCTTTGCATGCCAACCCACTGCTCTTAGTACTACACTAGGAGCCCAAGCAGAGAAAGTCTGATCCTTCTTCCAAATGACAGCTCTTCAAGTATATGTCCCACCTATACCTTCTCATTTCTAGGCTTAAGGATCCCTAGTTCCTTCAGTTAGATGTTAATATGACATGATTTTAAGGTCTTTCATCATCCTAGTTGCTCTTCTCTGAATTCTTTCCAGGTTATCAATATCCTACTTCAAATATGGAACCCAGAATTAAACAGTATTGCAAGTGTGGTCTCACCAGGGCAAGGTATTAATCCTGCCTAGTTCTATACGTTGTCCTTCTCCTAATATCAAATCAGCTTTTTTGGCTCCTTGATCACCACATAGTGATTAGAGGTCATTCAAACTCCCAGACCTTCTTAGACTTTCTAGCAACATCTACACCATCTTATAGTTGTGAATTTAATTTTTTGAACCCAAGTATAAGATTTTAAATTTATCTTATGATTTAGCTGAACATGCTAATCTATGGAGATATTTTTGAATCCTGACTCTGTCATTCATTGTGATAGTCATATCTCCCCACCTTTGTGACATCTGCAAATCCGATAAGCCTGGTCTCTATGCCTCTATCCACATCATTGATAAAAAATATTAAGCAGTCCAGTGCAAAGCACAGATCCTTAGGACACGTCACCTGAGATCTCCTTCCAAGATGACATGGCACTATTGATGATAACTCATTGGTTCCAGTCAGTCAACCAATTCTGAATCCACCTAGCCATACTATCAATTGGCTGGCATCTCTTCATCTTTTCCACAACAATAGCTTGAGACATTTGGTTAAATGTTGGACTAAAATCTAGGTAAAGTGTATCTGCAGCATTCTTCACATCTACCAATCTAGTATTCTTGTCAGAAAAAAGAAAATGAAGTTAGTCTGGTTTGAACTGACTTGGGAGTGAATTGATCCTAGGTACTGTAGTACCATGATACTGTTGTGATAGAAACTGAGGAAACAAGGTGAGAGTTTTAGAGCAAATTAGTTTATTAGAAAGCCTGCCAATTGCATAACAAATCAGGTTCAAGACTTCCCCAGTAGTAGATTCAAGGGCTAACAGAGCTTTCTTATAGCGAATGATGAGGAACCAATCAATTTATATAATCTTGATTAATATGGGCCTTCTCTCTTATGACTGGCCAGAGTTTTACATTTTGTGATTATTTCCAGTATATCCTGGAACATTTTACAAACATCTCAGGACAGTCTGTGGTTATTACAAGAAATATCACAAAATGCACAGAACATTTTGTGGTCAACACCCATTACCCCCATCTCTCAGAATTGTCTCAACAATTTAGTTCTCCATAATCATACAATTTTATATTAATTCAAGGCCTAGCTCACAAAATGGAAGGCAATCAATATTTGAAAGAACCAAACAAAATAGAGTTAATATTGAATTTCACAATTCCCATCTTTGATTCTTGGAGAATCTGTTCCCCGTGAATCATTTACCCAATGTCAATTGCATAAGGTTTGTTGTAATCAATAATCTGAACCATCATCAGATTATTAGGAATCAGAACCAAACCAATTCCGTCTTGTAAATAGAATCCATTTTGTGATCTGTATAGCAAGTAATAGCACAAAGCCAAAAGACAATTATGAAGCCTAGGATAATAAGAACCTATTTGACTACAGCAGTCAATATGTGTACTCTAGGAAGAAAACTAAGAAAATCAGGAAGAGGGGTCCCACAATGGGGTATCTTCATTAGGCAATTGGGTTTCTGCTATAGTCTGTTGAATTTTGTGATAACCTATTGACTTTGGTGGAGACTTGCAACAATTTCTCTTGATTGATTAATATAGGAATAGCAGGATTGATTTTAGCACAGGCCCCTCCTTGTGGAGCTAAAATAAGCTTTCTATCTCAATTTGAAAGGAGTGATAGACTCACGTGTGGCCTGGGCCAACTTCTTAATCTCAGATCTCAAGGGAAGGATTTCTATCTGCCTGCTCTAAGGCAGTGACCTCAATGTATGGAATTAACAACCAAGGGTTTTTATTTTTCTGGACTTCACTCACTTCAGAGGGTTACTTCAAGAAAACTCAGCAAACCAAAGACCATGAAGCAAAAGGCCAAAACAATACAATTAAGGAAAGAATACAAAAACACATGTTAAATGTTGGGAGTACAAACAGTTCCTGCTCAAAGTTCACAGTCTAACAGTGGAGATAACACCAGTGGAAGATTTAATAACATTGATTCTCCCTGCAACCTGGCAACCCATTCTCAATGTTCATTTAAATGGCACATTTCATACTAAGTCCCAGATGTCCTGTGTAGTTGTTTGGTCTCTGGAAACATCTTCTCTTGGGCATTCTGGAATATGTCCCATCCTCTGGGCAGCTCCGAAGGGGCTTCTCCTAGAAGATCTGCTTCTCTGGTTCCACTTGCCAATAACAAGACTCAATATAATTTAAGATAACCTCTTAAATTTAGTTTTCCAAAAATTTGTTTATGTGGTGAAAACCAGTTCAACCCTTATGGTTCTAATCCTATGAATAATGACCTGTTTATATTTACTACGAAAGGAAAAAAAAGAGGGAAATGGTTATAATAGTAAGACTGACTAAGTCATAACAAGGGAGAACTCCCCTTCCTCCATTTGATTTTTGGCACATAACATATTTAACAGCTATATTATTCATAGATTTTTAAAAGCCAGTTTCAGATAACCAGGTGGGAAATTTTCCTGTTCAGAAAAAAAATAACATAATGGGAAACTGAGTCAAGAGAATCCTACCTTAGCCTATGCAAGGTTGTCTACTTCAACTTTTCCCTGGTACAATCATCCACCTGAAGTAGTTCTCAGACTGTGCTCCTTTTGGGCAACATTTATTATTTCACTTAAATGATGAAGCATTGACTTCATGATAATTCAGATAATTTCATGCCTGAAAACAAAACTTAGAATTTCAAAGTACAATCTCACAAGATTTTACATTAAACAACAAAGTTTCATTAATTATAACTTGGGGTTAGGTTGTTATTATTATTCTCATATTGCAATTATGTATAGTTAACAATAAAGACATTTTATTTACCTTCCATTTACAGTTAAAGAATTATTAATTATTACATTCTGGCACATGATATTGATTCCCAGAAAAATACTGATTATAGTAGGCTTTTAATCTATATTGTCCATTTACCCGTAAGTCAAGATTGAAGTCTTTGAATCTCAAGTTTAATTTCACTTTTTGTTGTTTAGTCATTTTATAATTCTGTTCAACTCTTTGTGACCCCGTTTGGGGTTTTCTTGGCAAAGAGACTGGAGTGATTTGCCACTCCCTTCTCCAGCTCATTTTATAGATAAGGAACTGAGGCAAACGAGGCACCAAGATCCCCATTTCTTTTTATTCCTCTCTTTTTACTATTAGGAGACACCCTATTTTCCAGAGCTAAGGCCCAGCAAGTAAGCTATGCACCCTGAGCTTGGTATAACAACAATCCTTTGTGCTCACCTTCTGGATGAACAGTATTGCAATAAAATCACAGAATTGTTTCACACCTGCCCCAGGCAGTCCCTGAGCTTGGACAAGCACCTGTAGGATCCATGTTTTGGTCATGAAGCCCTACTATGAATCAAATGCCTCATTGTTGCTGTTACCGTCTCATTAGCACAGCTACAGTTCACTGTGTAACCACTACTATATGTACCAAGGTTTGGTTTCACTAAAGTGAGACTGCTCCTAGAGAAGACCCCAGCACACATGTCTAGTTTCCTTCCTTCAATGGAATAAGCTTTTTGCTTACAACCACTGTTAGCATTTTGGTTTTATTTTGTTTTTCAGAGTTAACAGTTGGAGTATTACCTCTGTGACCTCTGGTATTTTTCAGAGTTAACAGCAATTGCATAACCTCTGAGACTCTCTGGTCATTTATTTTCAGGATTTGACAAGGGTTGAATGACTTATCAAGGGTCACACAGCTAGTAAATACATGAGGCCAGATTTGAACAGATGAAGATGAGTCTTCTGACTTCAGGCCCAGCACTCTATCCACTGTGTCACCTAGCTGCACTCATTTTACTAGGTCAACTCAAAGATGTAATTCCAACATATGCCATTCATTAACATGTATAATTTCATAATTTTTGTAAGTAACAGTCAAATAATCTCAAATGAAAATTTGTAAAATTCTCTGCTTTCACTGGGAGAGGTCCTAACTCCTCAAACTTCTGTACTTAATTTCACAACACCTGTCAACAGGGCTGATGAGATCTTGTTACCTTGCCCAAGAAATGCCCTAAGGAACCTCACATCTTAAAGAAGACTTCATTACAAGTTATTGTTATCATCCAATTGAAACCAAAATAAAACTCATAAAATAGTTAAATTTTTTTGGATAATTTGATCACATTCTTTTAACAACTCAATTTATAATCTTACTCCATTTAGAGGAAAAGGAAAAGTTACTTTTCTAACAATGTGTTTCACAATATAAGAAAATTTCCACATACACAGCATCATGTATTTAAAATCTGAAAATTGATTGCCAATTAGGTAACATTAATTTAATCACATTCATTTCCAAATAATCTTACATAGCAAATCATTCCTCACTTTTGGCATTCTATATTGATTGCATTCAAGAGCAATATAAAGTACTTACAACAACTTTTATATAGTACTTACCACCTGCCAGGCCTTCTTTGGTTTTTAAAGCTTAATTGAAAGAGTTTCAGAGCCCTGTTTTCAATAGTGAGCTAAAACATTTAGTTTTTGATTTCTCAGTTGTTATTTGAATTTCTTAAGTGTATAAGCATAACAAATTGCTAATTTACATCATGGGGCAGTTATAAGTAGGTAATGCCACATTAGAAAAGCACTTTTTAACTGTCAGAGTATTACCAAAGAAACATTGTATCCAAATGAATCCCTAATAAGACCTAAATAATTCATTGTTCACCCTTTGCACAGGTCTGGCAAGGTGCTAAGCACTTCATAATTACAGGAACCACCTTTTTCCCAGTTAGCTCAAAATCACCAATTCTTTTTTCTTCTGTTTTATTTAGCTCCTCCCAATGCTTAAGGAGTGTGAATAAAGTGCACACGTTATCTTTCCATACACCCCTCCCTAGGAATTTAGAGAATTCTGTAGTTTTAATCACAGGAAATCTTCAGCCTCATATTTCCATCCCCCTTCTTGATTCTTAGGAGATCCTCAAGTATGGGATTCACCCTTTCAAGGACAAAATGTTAGCATGTACATCCATGTAATTTTATGCTGCAAATTTTTACTTTTAAGAGTTCTCTTGGAGCACCTAGGTGGTGTAGTGGATAGAGCACCAGACCTGGATTCAAGAAGACCTGAGTTCAACTCTGGCCTCAGACACTTGACACTTACTAACTGTGTGAAACTGGGCAAATTACTGAACCCCAATTGCCTAAGCAAAAAAAAAAAAAAAGTTCTCTTTTGGTAAATTTTCTTATTTCAATGACATCAAAATTTTTCCTCAAATCTTCTTTTTCAAAATTTCAAAACCTTTTATATTTAAACCCTCTATTCACACTATTGTGCAGATTACAACTTCCTTAATTTCACCAATATTGTTTCTTTCATATTCTGATCTGACGTTTGTCTTATTTTCTTTTATTTGCTTAATTCCTCTAATCTTTATTTCCTAATCATATTTCTGACTATCTATAGAATTAATCTTTACTGAATTTTTCACCTTACAATTTGGCACAAGTTTTTAATTACACAACATCAATACTGTTGCCTTTGGTGTTCTCAAAAATTGACAAATTCATGATCTATCCAAATACTTTTTGGTACCTTTGTTTCTAGTTTGTCCCAAGCTTCCAGGTAAAGTTATATTATTATGTTATTCATAGCAGATACAAACATTACTCCGGATTAAATTTTACTTTTTAAATTGCTCCTTACTTTAAATAACTTTTCCCTTTTCCCTTTGGAAATTCACTGATACTGATGTGGATACAAACGGTACCCTAGGGATTAAAAAGAATATTAAGGGTTGCTTTTCCAGTAGTTTGTGAGGCCCCTCCTGAGCTTGAGAGCATCCTAAAGTCCTTTTCCCATTATCTTGAAATACCATAAAACTTCTCCTTAAGCTGTTCGAAAAGAATTGCTTTTGTCTCCCTTCCCTGTCTCTAATCTTTAGCCCTGTCCTTAAATCTTTAACTCACCATAAAACTCTAAAAACCTTATCCTAGACCATAAAGAATTCCTTTTGTCTCCCTCATCTTATATCATAGAATCCTTTCTTGTGCTGTCCTTAATCTTTAACCCCCATTAAAAAAAACTCTAAAACTACTTCATCATTCTGAAACTTCTAGATAAGTCTGGTTCCCAAATATCAGCACCTTTAATTAGCTTCTTATTAACAAGGCCTATGTGCTTCACTTAATAAAGCTTCAAATGGCTACCAAGAACCTCTAAGTATTTTATTTTACACTCAATTCGCTCTCCCAAATCTGACATCAACAATACTACGTTCAGTTCCTCTTTTCGATTTCTTCTAAAACAGAACCACACTTGCTGAATTGGGAATTTGATTTCTTTGTCAGTGAAATCACCTGGCTCCCTTGCACTAAATTTTTTGCAGTTTTTAAAAATATATTCAATAAAATATTTCATAATTTTAAAAATTGGAAATTTATAGTAGCGAATTTACAAATTTAATTTCTGTATCATAAATTTCTACAAATTGAGAACAAAGATTCCCTTCCTTTTTGTGTGATTCTCTTGTCTGCTCTTCCAACTTAGCCAGAGTTAGGAAGGGAGGGAGGGGGAGAGAGAGAGAGAGAATTTCTTAGCACAAAACCAGACAATTACAATAAGACAGATACATAGACATATTTGTCAGCAAAGTTTTTCCTTCAAAGTTTAATTTAAAAACACAGTGTGCAAAATTTTTGAACTGTAAATTTTCCTTGGGTCACTCTAGGGGTCCCTTCTATTTTTTTATTCCATGCATCTTGCCTTTACTTAAAGCATTTCCTGGTTAAATCACCCATTCTGTTCCAATAAATACATACTCATGATTCTTGATTACCTAGTGCTCAAAAGGAAATAAAAGCCAAGAGTGTTTGGGGTTTTGGCTTAGGTTTTACTTTCTCCCTTCCCCTTTCTTCAAAAACATATTGAGCAATATTCAAGCTCACTAATGCTTTTTTCATGCCATCTGAGATGATTCTTATGGAAATAATTGTGTATTTCTGATATGGATTGGTCAACAATGGCAGAATTAATGATTCTAGCATCTCTCTGATTAATTGAATCTAACCCTGCCTACTCTTTAGCCCTTTTACACAACCTGTCATAAAAGCAGTAAGGAGTTTTGTTTTCTTCCTGAATAATTTCTTGAAATTTACTCCAATTTTCAGGGAGAATGTTGTATGCTTTCATTCCTCTGATTAAGGATCCCCTCACTTGTAATAGAGGCAGCTAGATGGCTCAGTGGATAGAGCACTGGGCTGGGAGTCAGGAAGACTTGAGTCCAAATCCAGTCTCAGACACTTACTAGCTGTGTGATCCTAAGCTATTCACTTAACTTCTGTTTGCCTTAATCCACTGGAGAAGGAAATGGCAAACCACTTTTGTGTCTTTGTCAGGAAAACTCTATGGATGATATTGGAGTGTTATGATCCATGGGGTCACGAAGAGTCAGATATGACTGAACAACTTAACAAAACAATTATCAACAAACTTATGATAGCCTGGTATAGTCAATTGGATTGTTAGGATTCTGCTCTGAGTCTTGTAAAGGCCAATTAGGAAGCTCCCTTGGGCCAGCAGGAATTGTGCCAGCTGAGACATGTCTATTTGCTGCCTCTATGATGGCAGTTCTTTCCCACAGGGAGAACAATGTTTCCATCAATCAGCTACATCTCCCCAGTTAGTATTATAACCTCTAAACATGGTCTGAAATTGGGTTATAACTACCACAGAGTCTTCAACAAATTTAGGGGTGACCCTCTTCAATATGGAGGACTAAAAGGTTGAGTTATAAAAGTACCAAATTTCCCGACTAGGTAATATCACGCATAAATCTTTCCTCAAGAGGAAATATACCAGTATCCAGTCTTTCATTTTTAAAAGAAATCAAATTCCCTACCGTAGTAGAAGGAAAATAAGTTGGAGGAGCTGAGGGCCCGTTAAGAAGCTGCAGGTATGACCCTCAGACAAGGCTGCCCATTTGTTTTGGGTGAGGTGTTCAATATCAGGTCTTAACTTACTTTATTAAAAAAAAAATCAAAAGTGCCAAGCTTAGGCCAGAATAAGTTATCAGATGAATCTTTTATGTTTTTTGGCCAAATTTCACGTAATTTAATAGTGTGCCTTTTTTTTGTCATTTCTGGTTGAACTTAGAATTTCCCCTGGTCCCAACATATGAGAAATTTCTTGGGGAAGGGGGAGGGTGGCACTTTTTGGTAAGCTACATCAGAGCCCATTGTTTAAAAGGGATGGATTCCACTACAGATGGGACATATTCCCCATAGACAGTACAGATACCATTATAGAAGGGCCTGAATCCCCTATTTGTGGGCCTGATTCTCCTATAGAAAGGATTCCAGGGGCTTACCTTACCTCAGAAGAATTGAGATTGAAGCCAAGGGAGAGTCTGATCCCAGGGGCAGTCATCCATGAAGAAGTCCCTCGATGAAAAGTTGACTAGAGTATATGCTAGGGAGTTACTCAAAGAGGGCTGTCTCAGGGGCTGGGCTCCCTCTCACAAACTTCCTGGCTAGTTCACCAATTGTCATAATAGAAACTGAAGAATAAAAGTTAGCATTTCAGAGAAAATCAATCTGTTAGCAAGGCTACAATTGCATAACAGATCAGGTCCAAGATCTCCTTAGTAGGTATAAAGACACCATTCAATGGCTAATAATATTTTTTAATAGTCAGTAATGAGGAACCAATCAATTTGTACAATATTGAATAACGTGGGCTTTCTCTCTTCTGATTGGGGAGAGTTTTACATGTCTTGCAGTTATTTCCAGTACATACTGGAACATTTTACAAACATTCTGGAATATTCTGCGGTTATTACAAGAAACACTACAAGATGTACAAAACATTTTGTGGGTCAACATCCATTACCCCAGTTTCTCATAACTGTCTCAACAACTTAATTCCCTCATAATCATATGATTTTATAATAAAAACAAGGCATAGCTCACAAAGTGAAGGACAATTAATATTTGAAAGAACCAAACAAAACGGAGTTAATTTTGAATTTCAAAGTATTCAGCCTGGCGTGGTAGAGGAGGCATAAGGCAAGGGACTTGCTTTCAGGGCACATGAATCCCTGATCAGATTCAATCCTCCCATGTCTCCTGTGTTTTTCTTCAATCTCATCAGACCAAGTGACTGTTTTGACCCTCAGCTTCTGCAGGTAGCCATGTACTGGTGGTACCTACTGGTGCTTGGCTTCCACCTCTCTCTGTTGCTTACTCTGCCCTTTGATGTAAAGAGGAAGGTGAGTATGGTAAGAATTTAACAGGAAATTCTCCTATCTTCCCAGTGCAAGATAAGAGCATGAGAGGGAAGGCCCTGTTTTCAACTTTTCACCTCCAGAAAAAAGTGCTAATCTTGGCCCTCTCTCAAGTTCAGTCCCCAGGGCCATGCCCAAAGCCAGGTCCCATGTAAACAGCCAAGACAGGTCCTATTAGTTCAGGGTCAGTATGTTCCACTGAACACCAGGCAAGGGATCCAAATTAGTTCAGCTTAACAAACAGTGTAACCCTTTACAGCTACTCTCCCTGCATCTATATTTGACCTAGTCTCCAGTTCTCCCACCATGCACTTTCTCCTCCACCCAACATACCCCTTCCCATATTCTTATCTTGCTTCTTCTGCTCGTGTTTCATCTGGGGTGTCTCTCCCTTCCCTCGACAGATCCAGGACTCCCTTCAGAGCCTTCTCACAGGGTGATGGGTAGGGTCATGCACCTAAACCATAGGTCACAGTCTAACCCTTAGCATAGGCTAGGCCAGCTTCAAATCCAGGAAAGTCCTATAGGGACTGGTCTGATGACTGCCCTCTTCTTCCCAGAACTTCAAGGAGTAGATCATCCACCACTTCATTGCCACCACCTTGACCTATTTCCCTTATTGTGCCAATTGCCTGCATGTCAGTAATGCTGCTTTTCTCATAGAAGTAAACAAACCAAGCTTCAGACCAGAGAAAGGCACAGAGCTGCCCCAAGTTCATTTGCTCCCACTGCAGGGCCCTAATCATGCCTCTTGCTCAGGCTTCCGGAACATGGTAATGACATGCATGTATATTTCAAGTTCTCTTCCAGCTCTGAGATTCTATCATTCTTCCATATTTGGTCACGACTTTTCATGTGGCAGGAGAGGAAGGCTCTAAGTCTAGGCAGAGGTGAGGCTGAAACACTGGGAGCTGAGCAGGGTAGAGTAGGTATAACGCTGAGAATCTTCACAGAGCCTCAGGGCACAGAGGCCCTAGATAATTTAAATAAAGAAATAAATGATATCTTAGTTTGCCAAGGTTTAGGGTTGACTAAACCACATGTAGTCTATGTGGAATAATTATTCTGATTTGGATTATAATCAACGGGTATGCAATGACATTTCCATATTAATTATTAACATTTTATTATCTGCCATTAATCAATTAACTTGGATAAATGATGGTATAATAAATATTATCCATTTAAAAACCTGAGAAATCACTTTTCTTATAAACTTTTATTTATCTCACCCTCTATATTAACCCCTGAAATTCATAGGCTTAAATAAATATCAAAGTTACAGTCTATCAAACTGATTACTAGTATAACAAAAATTAAAACAATGACACAAATAATTTTTATTATTATATTATTTACTATTGTATTTATTAATGTATCAGCTATCTTAAAGATCACTTCCAAAGTCACTTCTAACCCTCACTGCCCTTCTCAATTCTGGAAACTCAAGCTCACCAATGAACTCCTCAAGATCTATCAATCAATATGTCAATTAAAATCTCTTCTAAGGAATTCCCTTTATTTTTCTTTACTAGAATTAAAATGGTTCTCTTAGGGAAAATGTTCTCTTCATCCCTTTTCTCTGTCATCTCATAATTTGTCTCATTAAACTCTCAGTCTCCTCATAGAATGACAGTTAAACTGTAACTGCAAAGTAAGATTTGTTATTATCCCAATTTTACACTTGAGAAAACTGAGGTAGACATAGGTTAAGTAACTTGCCCGGGGTCATACAGCTAGTAAGTGTCTAAGGTCGGATCTGAACTCAGATCTTCTTGACTGTAGCCACTTAGCTGCCTCAAGATATTGAGAGGAATGAAGCCCTTGCCTAACATGAGTCATTTGAAGGAATGAAAGCTGTTTGACTTGAAAGTGGGAAGGCTTGAGCAAGGGAAGCAAGACTAATAGCTGATATCAAGTAGTTTTAGTCTAATACATGGAGAAATTTATTCTGTTTGGCCCAAGAGAGTAGAACCAGGAAAAGGGAGAGAGGGGAGGTGCAGAGAGGAAGACTGAGGTTGCGTCTTAAGAAAAACTTCCCAAGGAACAGAACTATCAGAAAGTAAAAAGGGTAGTGAGTTCCCCATCACTAATGATCTTCAAGAAGGGGCTGGATGGCCACTGGTTGAGAAGTTAGAGAGGGGATTCCTGGTCAAGTATAGTTTGGAGGAGTTACACTTTGAGATTATGTGATTCTAAGGTTCCTTCTCTTTCCTCCCCTCCCAGGCCTGTACAATATTCAATTACACCCATGGGGGTACATGTGTGACACACTCTTCATTATCTTTGCACTGGTGTTCTTCATTCACTGTCTTGTTCTTTTCCCAACCAAGTGAGCCTGTTCTCAGGAGATGGGGTGAACTTGGCAGGAGGAGTGGCTCTGAACCCTGCTGGAGTTGAGACTTGAGAAGCATCTGAGGGTCCTTTCGGAATTCTGTTCATCTACCCTCGGGACTTCACACTAAGCCCTCTCCCTTTCATTTTGAGAAAGATCTCCCTTGTGACCCTGGGGTATCTAGAGGCCTGTCACCTACAGTGTTCCTAGGGGCCTGGCCCCTACTATGACCTGAGCTCTTCTCTTTCTTGCCAGAGTCCTCTTCACTACCTACAATGTTTCCATGATAGACTACCAGCCTTTCTTTCTATACTATTTGTGCAATACCCTCCTGATGGCCCTGCAGGTCCTCAATGCCTACCTCATCCTTCAAATAGTCTACCAGCTTGTGATAGCTGACAAGGTATGTACAAAGACTGTCTGACCTTGACCCGCTAACCTGTATTTCTCTGGTGAGCCTCTTGGCTTGTTGTCTCAAGAGCCAACTGAGGTAGCCTAGGGCAAGTAAACAGAAAGCCCAGCCCCATAGGTCCCTGTGCTTATGAGTGGAAGTAGGGCCCTGGAAGTGGGAGGGAACTTGGGGACTCAGGGATGGCAGCATAGTGTCAACAGGCACCCAACAGCCATGAAAAGGGGTCTCATCCAGAGCTCTTGATTGTCTTCCTCTCTTTCCCTGTCTCTCTTCTCATCCACTTTTCGCCTCTTTTGCTACTACTCCTTAATCCTCACCTCCTTATTTCTCCTCTCTCGATGTTTCCCTGCCTCTTCTCTCTCCATCTCTATCTCTACTTCTCTATTTCCTTTCTGTCTTTCTTTTGTCCCCCCGTCTCTTGTCTCCCTGTCTCTTTGTCTACTATTTCTCCATCTTTGTCTCTTTTTTTCCCTCCTCTTCCCCTGGTTGCTTTCTCTCTGTCTGTCTGTCCCTCTCCCTTTCTTGGACTTTGCTTCTCAGGTGGAGAGTGTTGTGAGGGATGACTTGAAGAACAGGATATGAGTGGCAGCTAGGTGGCACAGTGGATAAAGCACCGATCCTGAAGTCACGAGGACCTGAGTTCAAATCCAGCCTCAGACCAAATATTTGACACATACTAGCCATGTGACCTTGGGCAAGTCACTTAACCCCAATTGCCTTACCAAAAAAAAAAAAAAAGAACAGGACATGAATGATGCACAGTCTGTGATGTGGCAGCAAAAGAACGAGAGGTTCCATACCAATGAAATCACACTCTTGTCTCCTCGGCCATGATAGATGGACTGACATCAACCAACTGGCCAATGTGTCTGTTTTAGAAGCGTACCCTGTTCCAGCCTGGGGCCATCATTTAGCCTGGCTCAAGGAAAATACCTAGATAGCTGGTTCCCTTACTACCTGGGGACTCAGACACCATGGGAAATCTCTTAGATTCAGATTTAGTGTGTATTACATATGACAATACCAGAGGCCTGGGACCCTTTATTTCTATCTCTCTCTGTCTATCTGTCCCTCCTTGTACTGGACTTGGGGTATAGAAGGCAGAATGGAATCTCTTCACAGGATTTGAGACAGGGCTTAGTGACCTTCCTCTTGAGCAGCTTTTCCTTTGAGCCTGTGCCCCTGGCCTTGCTGATGAGGCCTGCACCCATCTCTCAGAAGCCCTAAAAGAAGGGATTATTGGGGGCACGCTGGCGATTCTTCAGGTCACCCTAGGGATTCTGACTCTGTTATATAAGTGCCCCTCAGGAGGGGTCTGGAAGAACTTCTCAGAGAGGGTATCAGGGGCTGCCTAGATCCCCATGGAGGCCAGGTAAGAGCCAGCTAACCACTGAAACAATAAGAAGGGCCAAGGCTTTCAAGTCTAGGACTGGCCTGAGTTGAACAACTTCAGAGCCCTCCTTTCACCCTATTCTGGAGCCAGCCTACTACAACTCCACACTGGTTGCTTCACCTGCCTGGGAAGGAGGTAAGAGGTCATTCCCTGGGCCACCCATTCCATCACAGGGTCCTAGACGGACCCATTCCAACCTCCTATCATTGTTTTGCTCCTAGGGGTACCTATCCCCTATTTCCAACTATACATCACTTCCTGATGCCCTGGAATGATTTTTCACTGAGGGCAAACCTCAGCCTCTCCATTGACTCTTTACTACCAGCCTGCCCTACTTCCATGCATCGCCCCCTTGGGATGACAGTAACTTATCTGAACTCATTTTCCTATGATTAACACACTCCTACCTGTTATATTCTCCACATGCCAACGATTCTCAACCAATTTAACTTAATCATTAATTCTGAACAATTCTTGTACAACGTTATCATACAAGTCCCATTCTCAGTTCCCCCTTCACTAATCCTCCCAGCATCCCACTCTAAAGCTATTGTCTTCTTCCACTGTGCTTTCTGGAATGCCTACTCTACAAGTAATAAGTTTGCTTTTATCTTAAATCTTTTCCTTTCTGGCTCCTTCCATCTTCTGGCCTTCACTAAAGGACCTGGCTTCTCTCTGCTTACACCTGTTCCCAGGCCAGTCTTTCCAGCCTGGCTGCTTTTTACTCTTACCCCTCCAACTCACTGCCTCATGTGGAGGAATTGGAATGCTTCTTTCTCCCCATGGCCACTTCCAGGCTTTCTCTTTAACAACAGAATTAGTAACCCTTCTTGTTTGAGATTAATTTAATTCATATTGATTGCCCAGTCAAGATTTTGGTAGCTATTATCTGCTGGCCTCCAGAACATTCTTCTTCTTTCCTCAATGAGTTTGGTGCCTGGCTCATAGTCTTTCTCTCACACAGCTATTATCTCCTATCTCTCTTCCATTTCATGGGGAAGGATACCTACAATCAGTGCCTCTACTTTTCCTTTCACTCTTTTTTCAGCTCTCTACAATCTGGCTTCTGACTTCATCGTTCAACCAAAATTCCTCTCTCCAAAGTTAACAATGCTACTGTAATCACCAAATCAAATGTTGCCTTTTCTTAGTTCTCATCCTTCTTACCCTCTCTGAAGCCTTTGACATGGTGGGTCACCCACTTCTTGAGACTTTCTTCTCCTGAGCGATTCATGACACTGTTCTCTCCTTATTTTCTTCTTATTTATCTTAGTCTCCTCTGCTGTATATTTACCCACTAATGGTGGGTGTC
This sequence comes from Vombatus ursinus, assembly GCF_900497805.2. Classification (NCBI taxonomy): domain Eukaryota; kingdom Metazoa; phylum Chordata; class Mammalia; order Diprotodontia; family Vombatidae; genus Vombatus; species Vombatus ursinus. The sequence goes on along the minus strand of NW_020954713.1, from coordinate 544,857 downwards.
CCCTAAGACTCTAGGCCTAGGTCCTCTTCTTGTCTCTCTTCATGCTGTTTCACTTGGTGAACTCATCAGCTCCCGCGGATTCAGTTATCATCTCTATGCAGATAATTCTCAGATCTTAATCCGGCCCTAACCACTTCCCTCACCTCCAGTCTCATCTCCTAATGCATATTGAACATCTTAAACTAAATATCACATAGACATCTTAACCTTAAATATCCAAACCTGAGCTCATTATCTTTCCCCCAAAACCTCCCCCTCTTCCTCACTTTTCTGTTACTATCAAGGGTACCATCATCCTCTCAATCTTAGTCATCCTTGACTACCAATTACTCTACATATTGTTGTAGTATATGTATATTGTTTGTATATGTTGTTATATATTGTATATGTTGTAGTATATGTATATTGTTTTCCTGGTTTACTTCATTCTGGGTCAATTTATAATTTAGGTGAACTCATAAATACGTCTTCCCATGTTTCCCTGTATTTTTTATATTCATTGTGTAACAGAGGCCTAGTTAATGAAGTCTCATCCTCGGAGTATACACAGCACGTTCTGCCTGCTGCCAGCCCACGTGGAACAGGCTAGATAGTCTGTTTCTAGAAAGACATGAGTATGCGTTATAAAAGAGCCTTGCTTTCTGATTCAGAGGATGTACAGGTATTCTGACTGTTTCTGGTCCTCTTAGCATGTGAAGAAATGGACTCTTTCAATTTACTATTGATCTGCAACTGAGAATTCACTCAAAAGGCATTAACTGGTCAAGGCATCTCCTCTTCCCTGCCTGGCAGCTTTCGATTGAGGAGGCAAGGACTACTGTAAGCCGTTGGTGAAAAGAGAGGCCCTAAGCCCTGTATCTCCCCACTGGGGTTGTTGTGATGTGGTCACAGAGTGCATACCTCTGCTGTTGCTGTTTTCATTGTGTCTATCCTTCCTGCTTTTAAGTGAAAGAGTATTGGAGTTGCCTACAAGATTGTGAGCTTCCAAAGGTCAGAAGAGTTTGTGCCTGAAGTCCAGGAGCTAGAATTAATGCCAGGATTTCTGGGAGGCCTAGCTTAGATGAGGTCAGCACTGAGACCCTAAAGAGAGTCCTGCTTGACCTCTTTCAGTCTCAGTAACAGCAAAGACCTGCCTCATCCAGACTTTGATGCTATGCCCCTAGGCTACTTTTGAGCCTACTCCAGGCTATTTTGAGAGTGAACTTGGTGGGGCAAATACTTTGTAGCAATTGCTTTAAGTGTGATCCTACTCTTCCCAGGGACTGAGCTCACAGAGATAAAAGGGTGTGAGTGACACCCTTCTGTCCCCAGTTTCGGGAGAAATGCTGTGTAAGTTTAGCTCTTGATATATCTTCACAGTAAATATCTATTTATAAAATTTAATTTTGTTAATTGGTGAAATGAAACTGGGGCACTAATTACTATTGGTTAACATTGGAGAGAATACTCTGGGATGGGGGCTTAGCATCCAATGGCATTGAAGAAAGGTACCCCAAACTATTAGGGGATACCTCCAAAACTCTGAGGGAGAGATGTAGCCTTGTTCAGAGACTTAGCTCCTCTGTGAAAAGAGGAGTTGGAATACAGAAGTCCAGAGCTTATAAAGGCTACAATTACGGTGCAGCAACATTCCATTACCTTCTTATACCACAACATATACATATATATACACATACGTATATGTATATATGTGTGTGTTTGTATATGTATGCATACATGTGTGTGAATTACCATACTATGCACACTTCTACTTATCAGTTCTTTCTCTAGAAGTGAATATTCTTTGATGGGTTCTTTATAGTTGATTGGAATATTTATAATACTCAGAATAATTGGTCATTTACAGTTGTTCTTCAAACAATATTGTGATTACTGTTTAAAAAGTTCTTTAGGTTCTGCTCATTTCACTCTTCATTATTTCCTGCAAGTCTTTCCATGTTTTTCTAAAATCAACCAGCTCATCATTTCTTATAGCATAATAGTATTACCATCACAATCATATACCACAACTTGTTTAGCCATTCCTCAATGGATGGACATCCTGCAGTTTCCAGTTCTTTGCCACCACAAAGAGAGCTGCAATAAATATTTTAGAACAAATCGGTTCTTTTCCTTTTTCCCTTATCATCTTGGGAAATAGACTTAATAGTGTATTGCTGAATCAAAGGATATGCACAGTTTTATAATTCTTTTGGCCATAATTCCAGATTATTCTCCAAAATGGCCAGATCAATTCATAGTTTGACCAACAGGGTATTAATGTCCTAATTTTTCCACAAAAGGAAAAAGTTCTTGCCCACACAAGAGATAAAAAAAATTACTAAAGATAAAATCATTTCAATTACATAAATAAAAAGACTTTTATGAGGTCACAACCATTGCCACTAGCATATGAAAGGAAGCTATTGACAAAAGGAAATATTTACTTCAAGTATTTCTGATAAAATTCTGATAACTAAGATGTATAAGGAACTAACATGTATAATACCAGTGGTCATTCCCAATAGAGAAGCGGTCAGAGAATGTGAACAATTCTCAAAAGAATTGCAAACTACTACAAACTATATGAAAGTGTTGCAAATCACTAATAATAAGAGTAATGAAAATCAAAACAACTCTAAAATTTCACCTCACACCCAGAGAACTGACGAAGATGACAAAAAAATAGAACAGTTGAGATGTTGTGGAAAGATGGACACACTGATTCACTGTTGATGGAGCTATGAATTGGTGCGACTATCCTGGAAAGCAATTTGGAATTATGCTAAGGAAGTGACTAAAATATTCATACTCTTGTTCACAGACATTCCCCTGCTAAGCATATGCCCAAAGCTTGTCAAATATAGAAAAGAAGGTACCATATACACCAAAACATTTAAATCAGCATTTGTGGTAGTACTAAAGAACTGGAAACAAAATGATGCCCATCAGTTGGTGTGTGAACATAGTGGAATACTACTTCATTTTAAAAAATGATTAATATAAATAGTATCAAGGAGCTTGAGAAGACTTTATAAACTGATGCAAAATGAAGTAAGAAGAACCAGGAAAAAGCCCAACACAAAAGGGGCAGCTAGATGGTACAGTGGAGAGAGCACCATCCCTGAAGTTAGGAGGACCTGAGTTCAAATCCGGCCTCAGACCAAACATTTGACACTTACTAGCTGTGTGACCCTGGGCAAGTCGCTTAACCTCAATTGCCTAAAACAAAACAAAATAAAACAAAAAACCAGCACAATGACTATAACAATGTAAATGAAAACAATGGTACAAAAATAAAACTAAATGCTACTTGCTGTATAATAAGTCAGAATGATACAGAAGAATAAATGAGAAAATGTATCTCTCTCCCTTCATTGGAGTGAAGGGACACAAGGATTATGGAGCATTGCCTAGACTCTTAGGCTGAATTGATGAGTTGCTTAATTTAGGGGAGCTTTTTGTTTTTATTGCTTGTTACAAAGGGGAAAGGATAGGAGGGGAAGGAGGGTATATTTGGAATTTTTTATAATATAAAACCAAAATGTATTAATAAACACTAATAAAGAAGAAAAACTGATTGAGGAAGGTGAGCCAGACTGACTCCATGTTGACAAAGAGCTATGTTTGCAATAGTCAAATAAGTGTATGTACACACACATATACTCACATACACACACATTACTCTTTCTTAACAGACTTCCCCCCCTAACAGATATGTCTCTCACCAGAAAACTATAAAAATGTATATCTATGCTTTGCACAATTAGAACAGTGCTTAAAACAATCTGAGTCTGTCTCCTCTTCTTAGAAAGTAAAATCTCTCTAGGTTTGATTTGGTTAATACGAGGGAAAAAACGAGGTATCTTACCTAGGTATAACTGAGCCTGGCTGTGTTGCCCTGTGGGTCAGGTTGAGCCTTTCTGTGTGATTGGCTGTTGACTATGAGTAATACCTGAAATCAAACAGAACTAAGGAAAACTATTGGTACTGCTATATCCCTCCCTTTTCCTCACATAACCAATTTCATTGGTAAGGGCAAGTATACAATGATGCCTCATTTTTTCATTGTATTAAACATAAGAAATAAATCCTATTGGTGGCTTTGACTAAATAATATGTGCTAGTATAGTACTGCTATAGTAAACAAATCATTTTAAATTGTCATTTGAATTATAAATAATAGAAATAATGAGGTCTTACAATTGATAGTTTAGTTAATAGGAGATTGATACTACAAAATCCTTTCATTATGTTAATATGATCATAATATCCTCCTAAGGGGGAAATGAATTGAAATCAGATTAAGATAAAGATAAAGATGAATAATTTTTAAAAAAATTAAACAGAATGCAGAACTTTGAGGAGAAACAAGATATGTGTGTGCATACCATTGGCACTCAAATATAATGATTTAACAAATGAAGGGCTCATTTTGCCAGTCAGGCTTTCATGCATTTCTTTTCAGATTGATAGCAGTGTTCATATAAGATATAAGGTTTGGGTTAAAAATAGCCAGAGACATGTAAGACCTAAATTCTCTGAAATTTCAAGTGTGGGTACCTAATTTTATATTCTGTAGTACACCACTTCAACTAGTTACTAAATTGTATCAAGATCTGTTTTGTAAAAGGTTATGTAACATGAATACCTAGGAACCTCTGTAAATAACCCTGAACCAGACAAGCAACCCTTCTATGAAGACTCACCTTCAGAGTTGCCATCAACTGAGCCCCACTCAAGAATGGGACCACAAGAAGCATTTATTCCACATGTATACTTGAGACATCTGAAACTCAACTAGAGAGCAAATGACCATTGGGAGTGGCCTACTAGGGCACAAAGTCACTTGGTCATTGTACTACTTGGAAGACATATAAATTATTCCTTTCTAATGTGCCACTCTCTCTGTAAGCCTAGATTACCAAAGGGGACTGCACTCAGTGGATTTTCTCAATGTATTGGCCATAGGTAGCAAGGATGTAGCACCAAAGCACTCCTGAGTCATGGGAGCTGGTTCCTGTCTAGCCATCATAACATGCAGATACAGAAAACACAAGAGACTTATAACTTTTTGCTGGACCATTTGTAACAGTCAATCAGCATCAGTAATAATCAGACGTCTCATGAATGGCCTTGTATAAAATGTTGCTGATCATGCCTGATTATATCAATCAGTTTATATATAGTAATTCAATGGAAATATGGCTCTATAAAATCAAAGGGGGAAATGTGAAACTGAAAATTGATACCCCACTTTATTTTGTATTATTTACTAATTATTGATTGGGAATTGTTTCTAATCAGTCTATCAGTACTTATGGATCAGATTTGTAGTTGATTGTATAGCCCTCAGTAATAGAGTTTGTAAGAATAAAACATCCTGCACACAAAGACTTGAATCTGTGAGCTTTTGCTAAGCATGAGGAGATGTTAGTCAATGTGGTCATAGGACATTCACCCACCACAAGACTTTCCAGAGGATGTTAATCAACTCTGTTTTTTCCATTGCCATTAGTTTTGGAAATCCCTGCTCTGAATCAAGTTAAGCAAAATAGTCAGTCTAAATACCTCTTCTCTCCCATACTTTCCTTCAGAGCCCCCAAACACTGATCTAGCTCTGGCAATGTGTGTGTCAACTTCATTATCAATGTGTACATCCCTGTAAAGTACATTACCAAGGAAAGTGAACTTACCCACAGCATTCAGAAATTTTCCATTTGTTGTAACAAATGGTTCTATGTATGGATGGTGTGGTGGTGGCTGATGCAGCACCTGTGTTTTCTAGGTGTCAATTGTTAGACCAAAATTAGCACAAGTAGCAGAGAATCAATCCATACTTTGTTGCATTTCAGCTTCAGAGGCTGCATTGAGTGCACAATCATCTGCAAACAGAAAATCATGCATCAACACTCCCTCCACTTTGATCTTGGATTATAGTCTTTTCAAGTTGAAGAATTTACCGTCAATGTAGTAGCTGACCTTGATGCCATGTTCATCCTCATTGAAAGCATTTGACAACATGGCTAAAAACATCATGCTAAAAAGCAGAGGAACAAGCACATAGCCTTGTTTCACTCCATTGGTGACTGGGAAATCTCGAGACCATTGTCCATTATCTAGAATCCCGGGCAAGCAAGCTATCATGAAATTGATGTACCATGCTGATGAACGTCTCCAGACAACCACATTTTGACATAATTTTCCATAAGCCCTCATGACTGACAGTATCAAAGGCCTTGGTCAGATCTGCAAACTCTGTTCTGCTCCTGGAATTTCTGGCAGTTGTTGGGCAGCAAACACCACATCAACCATTCCTTGGCCCTTTCTGAAGCCACACTGGCTTTCACATAGATGACCATCTTCCAAGTGAAGGATCAGCCTATTAAGGAGGACTCTGGCAAGAATCTTGCCAGCAATGACTAAGAGAGAGACCCCTCCCCCCACTGTGATAGTCACACAACAACCTACTTCCTTTACCTTTGTAGTGATGGACAGTGGAGGCATCCTTGAACTCCTGGGGGATAATCTCCTCTTGTCACATAACCTGGAAAATTTCAGTCAGATTTTGTATGAGAAATGGACCCCCTACCTTGTAAATCTCAGCTGGAATAGAATCAGCACCAGATGCTTTGCCACATGAAAGGAACCTAATGGCATTCAAAACCTCTTCTTCAGTTGGAATTTCAGCAAGGGAGGGATTGACTTCTACTTGAGGTAAATGGTCAATGGCTTCAGCATTGATTGATGATGGTCTGTTGAGAACACTATAGAAGTGTTCAGCCCATCTTTCTAGGATCATGTCCTTATCACGAATCAATGTGGTTCCAACAGCACTGAGTAGTTGAGATATACCATAGGTCCTTGGCCCATAAATAGCCTTCAGGGCATCATAAAAGCACTTTGGATTGTTATTATCAGCATAGAACTGAATTTCATCTGCCTTCTTACTGAGCCAAGAATCCTGCATCTCTCTAAGCTTTGCTTATACTTTGCTTTCATGGAATTAAATGCTGCCTTCTTAGAGATGAATGAACTATCCTGCTGGTAAACCCTGTGGAGTTCTCATTTTTCATTTAGCAGCTTCTGAACTTCCCCATCAATTTTTCAAACTAGTTTTGATATTTGTGAGTGTTCTGACCCAAATGAGCAAAAGCAGTGCTAAACACCAGATCTCTGAAAGCTGCCCACTCTTTTTCTGGTCCACAGTTGCCAACTGTACCTCAGCTCAACTTTCCCTCCAAGTTAGCAACAAACTATTCCCACTCAGAGAAGAGCTCTAATCTGTTGACATTAATTCTTCTGGTAGTCATTTTGCCTTGAGGATGATGCTTTTGTTGAATGTGAATATTTAGCTTGGAGAAGATAAGTCTGTGATCAGTCCGGCACTCTGCTCTACACATTGCCTTCATCATTCTTACATCCTGTCTGTCTCATCTCCTTACAATCACATAGTCTATTAAATGGCAGTGTTTGCTGTGAGGGTGCATCCATGAAGTTTTATTGCATTTAGGCAAATGGAAGACAGTGCTGATGATGAAAAGGTCATGAAATGCACCAGTCTTCAGTAGTAAGTGACCATTGCTGTTGCTGTTTCCAACTCCATTCTTCCCTAGAACTCCCTGACAACTCTGGTAGTCTGAGTCTACTCTAGCATTAAAGTCATCCAGAATTACAAGCTTATCCTCTTTTGGCACACTGATGATAAGGGTCTCCAGGTCGTCACAAATTTTTTCTTTAACCTCATCAGGGTTTGTCATAGTGGAAGCATAGGCACTGATGATGGTGGTGTGACATTTCCCTGCAAGTGGCAATCACATTGTCATGAGTCTATTTTTCATTCCTTTTGGCACTCAGGGGGCTGCCGAATCCCACTGCTGCTTCCAGTGAGAAACAACCCTATGGCCTGGGCCACCTGTGTGTAGGATTGTGACTACAGCTTCCAGTGTATCTGTGCCTGCTGCTTCATCACTTTCCTGGCACCACAGGACTTTAAGATAGGTAAAATGGTATATGAAAATATAAATTACAAGACAACAATAGATTGGATATCTGGGGTAAGTGAGAGGAATTAAGCATCACAATAAGATTGTAAGCCTAAGTATTTGGAAGAATGGTGGTACCATTAATAATAATAAGAAAGTTGGGAAGAGGAGGTTTGGGGAAAGAGATTAAGTTCTACTTTAGACATGTTGAGTTTGAGATGCCTACAAGACACATGATTTGACACGTCCAAAAGGTAATTGCAGATTTGGGACTAGAGCATAGGAAAGATCAGGGTTGGATAAATAGATCTAAGAATCATCTACATAAAGGTGATAATTGGACTCATGGGAACTGATGAAATCACTAAGTAGAATAGAGAGGAAGAAAACAAGATCCAGGACAGAGTCTTGAGAGACAGCCATGGTAAGTGGGAATTCCTTGGATGAAGACCTAAGAAAGGATAGTGAGAAGGAATAGTCAGAAAGGTAGGGGGAGAATCAGGAGGGAATAATGTCATGAAAATCTAGAGAGGAGACAGTATCTAAAAGGAGAGAGTTATTGAAGTGTCAAAGGCTTCAGAGAGGTCACAAAGAATGAGTATTGAGAAAAAGCCATCAGATTTGATCATTAAGAAATTTCTGGTAACTGAAGAGAGAAATTACAGTTGAATGGTGAGAGCAGAAGCCAGATTACAGAGCTTTGATAAGTGAATGAGAAGAGAGGTTAGAATTGGAAACACTGGATAGCTTTCTCAAGTTTAGTTGATCAGAAGAGGAGAAATGTAGGATAATTGATAGTAGGAATGGTTAAACCAAGTGAGGGAGCTTTTTAAATTTAGGGGAGACATAAGCAAGTTTGTAGGGGTCAAGGAAAGAGCCAGTAGATAGGAAGAAATTAAATATTAGAGAGTAGAGATGATAAAGGGAGAAGTCTATTAGAGAATATAAGAAAGGATGAGATTAAGGGTGCATGCTGAGGAACTTTCCTTGGCAAGGATAAGGGTCAATCTCTTGATGTGGGATAGGGGTGAAGGAATAGGAGAAAATGTCTAAATAATGGAACATGAGAAGAAGGGGAGAAGAGGGGCATTAATTTTTTTCCAGTGAAGGGCCTCATTTGAGACAATGTGAGGAAGGAGTACCATAGAGCTTTAAGAAGAAATGAGAATGCTGAAACAGTTGATGTGAGGAATGGAATAGCAAATTGTTTAGAGAGCTATAAATGGATTGCTTATTGTGGTAAGGACTCAGTTGAGATTATGTAACATAAATTTGTAGTGGATTCAGTCAGCATGGTTTTGTCATTTTCCCCATTGCCATTCAGCAGCATGTGAATAGGAGCCAAGGAGGTGGATAGTCAGAGTAATCCAAGGTGCGGTTTGATGAGGCATATTTGATGATACAACAAAAGGGTAAAGCATTTAATTGTAGAAGAGAAGGAATAATTGGACTGATTCACCAAGAAGTCTGGTTTATTGGTTGTTGTCCTTCAAGCTTGAAGAGAACCAAAATTATATCAATATTTTGGGGTCAAGGTACAGTGTGTCTGACTGGGGCTGATCAGTCCAGTATGAGCTTAGAAGGCTCTACCACAGGTCAAGAACAAATTGTCCAGATGAACATTTGGAGTTGAAATATCTCTAAATTTGCATATCTCATGGTGCTTTTGAACTACTGCAATTCTGCTTTGCTCATAGAATACAGTGCCTTCTTTGATGCAGGTACACCATGCTGGGTGATCCTGTGCCAGTGTCTCCCATGTCTCACAACAGATTCCAAAGTTCTTCAGAAAGATTTTGATAGTGTCTTTCTATCACTTCTTCTGACCTCCATGTGAATATTTGCCTTCTGTGAGTTCTCCATAAAATAATCTTTTAGGCAAATGTACATTTGGCATACAAACAATCTAGTCAGTCCATAAGAGTTGTGCTAACTGCAGTAGAGTGTGAATGCTTAGAAGTTTGACTTGAGAAAGGACCTCAGTGTCCTGTACCTTATATTGGCACATGATCTTCAGAATCTCCCTAAGACAATTCAAATAGAAGCAGTTCAGTTTCCTGGCATGGCACTGGTAGATTGTCAAGGTTTCACTGGCATACAACAATGAGGTCAGTACAATGGCTCTCTAGTCCTTCAGTTTGGTAGATAGTCTAATACCTCTTTTCTCCCACACTTTCCTTCTGAGCCTCCTAAATACTGAGCTAGCTCTGATAATGCTTGCATGAACCTCATCACCTATGTATGCATCCCTGGAAAGTATACTGCCAAAGTAAGTGAACTTATCCACAGCATTCAAAATTTCTCAATCTGCTGTAACCGATGGTTTCACATATGGATGATGTGGTGCTGGCTGGTGGAGAACCTATGTAATCTTGGTGTTAATTATTAAGCCAAAATTATCACAAGAGGCAGAGAATCAATCCCTACTCCATTGCATCTCAGCCTCAGAGACTGTATTGAGTGCACAATTACCTGTGAACAAAAAGTCACATACCAACTCTTCACTTTAGTCTTAGTTTGTAACTATGGCAATTAAAAAGGTCCTAGAGACATAATTTCTAGGTAACTTAATCATTTTATTAATAATTCAGGCATTTTAATGAAAGGATAGTCATTTGGCCATCTCTGTCTTAGTCCAAAAACAATGAGGGCATTGAGTTCATGGCTTACAAGCCCATTGGAAGAGGGGTGTTCCTCTGAGGATGGCAATCAACTCTGATTAACAATTAATGAGAAAATGAATATTGCAATGAGGGGCTGGACCTGAACTTTGATTATGTCATTTACTTCTAAGTTACCCCAGCCTTGGGCAATCTATTCAAAGAATTTATCCCCCACCCAAGCCTGAGTAGAAGGAAGGTCCACCTTAGATTAGAAGTCTGATCAAGTTGAGTGGAATGAGGAGACTGTTAATCCTATCTTCCATCAACTTTGTCCTTGAGAGATTGGACAAGGAAATAAGACAGGAAAAAACTGGGGTCTCTCCAATTTTAATAATTACCTATTAATATGAAAGAGGAATAACCATTTCTCTCATAGCCTTTTCAAGTTAAATAATTTACCATCAGTGCAGTAGATGACTTTGATGCTATTTTCATCCTCATTGAAGGCCTCCAAAAACATCACTGAAAACATCATGTTAAAAAGCATGGGGGCAAGCTCACAGCCCTGCTTCATTCCACTGGTTACTGGAAAAGCATGAGAGTGCTGTCCATTATCTAGAACCCGGACAAACAGGCCATCGTGAAATAGAAGCATAATACTGATGAACTTCTCCGGACAACCAAATTTAGTATGATCTTCTACAGTCTTTCACAACTGACAATATCAAAGGCCTTGGTCAGATTAATGAACATTGTGTACAGACCCCTGTTCTGCTCCTGGAATTTTTCCTGGAGTTGTTGGGCAGCAAACATCATATTGACTGTTTCTCAGCCCTTTCTGAAGCCACACTCACTCTCAGGTAGATGACCATCTTCCAGGTGAAGGATCAGCCTATTAAGGAGGACTCTGGCAAGAATCTTGCCAGCAATGACTAAAAGAGAGATACTCCCCACTATGATTGTCACAGGACAGCCCATTTCCTTTTCCTTTATAGAGATGGACAATGGAGGCATCCTTGAATTCCTGAGGGATAACCTCCTCTTGTGATATAACCTGGAAAATTTCAATTAGTTTTTAATGAACCTTGTAAATCTCAGCTGGAGTAGAATTAGCACTAGATGCTTTGACACATCTTTTTCAGTTGGAAGTCTGGCTAGAGAGGGACCAACTTCAACCTGGAGTATACAATTAGTGTTGACAGCATTGGTTGATGATGGTCTGTTGAGAAGGCTATGGAAGTATTCAACCCATCTCTCCAGGATCAAGTCCTGATCACTAATCAATATGACTTCCTCAGCACTGAGTAGCTGAGATACACCATAGGTCTTTGGCCCATAAATAGCCTTCAGGACATCACAAAAGCACTATTGTTACTATCAGTGTAAAATTGAATTTCATCTGCCTTTTTACTGAGGCAAGACTCTTGCATCTCTTTAAGCTTTGCTTGTGCTTTACTTTTGATGGAGTTAAACACTGCCTTCTTAGAGATGGATGAACCATATTGCTGGCAAACTCTGTGGAGTTCTTGTCTTTCATTTAGAAGCTTCTGAATTTCCCCATCATTTTCACCAAATCAATCTTGATGTTTGTGAGTGTCCTAGCCCAGATGAGTAAATGCAGTGCTGTACACCAAATCTCTGAAAGTTGCCCACTCCTTTTCCACTGTTGCTAATTGTGTATTGGCTCAGCTTTCTCTCCAAATTAGCAACAAACTGTTCATGCATGTAGAAGCATTCTAATATATTGACGTTAAGTCTTCTGGTAGTCATCTTGGTTTGGGGCCACCACTTCTGCTGAATGTGAATGTTTAACTTAGGGAAAATAAGGCTATGATTCATCTAGCACTCTGTGCCACACATAACCTTCATCACTCTTACAGCCTATCTGTCTCTTCTCCTTACAGTGACAGTCTTAATAAATGTCAATGTTTGCTGTGAGGGTGTATCCACAAAGTTTTGTTTCATTTAAGTAAATGGAAGACAGTGTTGGTGATGAGGTCATGAGGTACACAAGTCTTCAGTAGTAAGTGACCACTGTTGTTGTTGTTTTCAATTCCATTCCTCCCAAGAACTTCCTGCCATGTCTGATTTTCTACTCTGGAATTAAAATTACCCCAAATTTCAAGCTTGTTCTCTTTCAGCACATTGATGATAAGGGTCTCCAGATCTTCATAATTTTTTTTCTTTGACTTCATCAGGATTCACCATGGTCAGATCAAACACACTGATAATGGTGGCATGTCACTTTCCTGCAAGAGGTAATCACATGGTCATGAGCCTGACATTCACTCCTTTTGGGAGGCATACAAGTTTCTTGACTAGATTAGTTTTGATTGTGATACCTAAACCAGCTTCCCAATGCTCCTTATCACTGTGCCCACTCCAAAAAGAAGCATATCCAGGCTCTGATTTCAGTAAGCTGGCCTTAATTTGGCAGCCTTGTTTCATGCAGGGCTTCTATTTGGATGTGATACCTGCTGAGTTTTCTCACAACATCTGTTAGTTTTTCAGGTCTATTGGGATTTTTGTTGACCATAAGTATGTGTATATCCCATGTGCTAATGGTCAGTGGAATCAGCTTCACACAGTTTTTATACATTATTTGCGATTTGACCACAGGGTAGTATCTCTGCCTGCCACAGTAAGCAGGCCAGCGTTAGATTAAGTGAAGCAGACAGTTTTTAGGGCATCTTTTCTAGCCCCTTCCTCGTGCCAGGAGGTGAGTAGTGCAGTCCTTAAAAAATACCTGGAGGGCTGCTGAGTCCCAGTGCTGCTTCAGTCCAGTAAGAAGATGACCCGATGGTCTTAGCCTCCTGTCTACAAGGTTATGATTATAGCTCCCAGTGTATCCACATCTGCTACTTCATTACTTGCTCATCACCACAGGACTTTTGAGGTAGGTAAAAATGGTAAAATGGTATGGGTGATGTCTTTTGACTTGAGCATAAATTGTATTTAAGTGAGGCAGAGTTGTGTGAAATCATCAGCCTCACTTTCTCTTCCAGAGTCATTGGAATCCAGTGGCAAGACAAAAGTAAAGATGACTGGTGATGGCACAGGGATGCAGTGGATGACCTTATCAAGCTCTAAGTGCTCCATAGCCCCTGCTTATACTGCCTTCATGGTCCATTGGAACAAATTGTTCACATCTATTTTGGCAGACAGGCTAAACTGGGTTAAGGGTAATCAAGGGACCTCAAACCCATTGGTGAGTTAGAGGAGTATCTACCCCAAGTATGGGAAGATTTCCTCAGAGGAATAGACAGATGTGAACAATTTGTTCCAAGGGGTGTAGTTACTGTGCATGCTTACAGCTTCTTGAAGTCACAGGTGAGAGTTGGGTGGCAGATGGACACCAAAGGGGTGCAGGGTGTTCAGGGAAGACTAGTGCCTCTGGTGTGAGGGCTTCCAAGACCTCTTCAGGGTTACTTTCTACCTTTTGTGTCCAACTGCCACCCATCTCACCAAGGGGGCAATATAGGGAAGGAAGAGCAGTGTATCCAAATTAAGATCAGGGTAGTGATTGGGGAAAGAACTGAGAGTGTGGAGGGATCAAAGTTCATAGTGAGGATGAAGAATTATAAATATAAGGTGGAGGGAAAGATGGTATGATAAACATTTATGATCAGATAATGGAATGTTAAAGTTCATGAAAATAGAAGTGAAACACTTGTGGATCATGGTGAAATCAAAGAGATGGCCATTCTGCATGCAACCAAGGTAAAATGGAGAAATAGGTCATGAGAATTGAGGAATTAAAAATTTAATGTTCTGATGGAGCATATTTATGTATGTTTAAGTTCCCTAGTAAGAGTTTTGTTAGAGAGGAAGCCTGAGGCAAGCAGTGAATTCATTGAGAAAGAAAGGAAAGTGTCCCAGGAGTTAATAGATAAGAGCCACTGGGATCTGGATTGGGTGATACATTTGAACAACATGGAACTCAAATGAATAGAGTCTGCTGAATTCCTTATAAATGGAGAGACTGGGGCAGCTAGGTGGCACAGTGGATAGAGTGCCAGCCCTGGAGTCACGAGGACCTGAGTTCAAATCTGGTCTCAGACCAGACACTTGATGCTTACTAGCTGTGTGACCCTGGGCAAGTCACTTAACTCCAAATGCCTCATATAAAAAAAATAAATGGAGAGATTGTCTGATGATGCTGTGTAAAAATTCAAATAGAGGTGGAGCCAAGATGGCAGAGAGAAAGCCAGGAAGTTGCCTGAGCTCTCCCCAGTTTCCCTTTGAAACAATGACAAATCAAGACTCTAAAAGAATTCTGGAGTGACAGAATCTACAAAAAGACAGAACGAAACAATTTTCAAGCCCAAGATAACTTAGAAGAATTTCAGGAAAGGTCTATCTTACTTGGGTAAAAGGGGAGCACTGCCCAGCACAGTTGGTCTCCAGGCAAGCCAGTGGGAGGCTCTTAGACATAGTACAGATCAGCAATTGAGCCCCCATGGTTCTGGCTCAGCAGACTAGTGGCACAGCAAGCCAGCTGTAAAGCCTCCAGACCCAATGCAGCAGACAAACTGCCATCCCCAGCACTCAGGACACAACAGGAGTGACCAGGCTAGCCCACCCTCAATCAGTGGGCAAGCTACCAGCCCCAGAGGCCCTAGAGCAGAAAACCAGTGACCAGGCTCCCTGGTCCCCAGCACAAAAAGCTTAGGACAGTGCCTGCTGTACCCCAGGAGCAGTGCTCAACTTTTAAAAATGAGCAAAAGACAAAAAAGAACCCTGATCATAGAAAGCTACTATGGTGACAGGGAAGATTAAAACACAAACTCAGAAGACAGCAACAGTGTCAAAATTCCTACATGCAAAGCCTCAAAGGGGAATATGAATTGGTCTCAAGCCCAAAACATCTTCTTGGAAGAGTTCAAAAAAGGATTTTAAGAGTCAAATAAGAGAGGTAGAAGAAAAAATGGAAAAAGAAATGAGAGGTATGCAAGGGAGAGTCAAGAGTTTGGAAAAGGAAGGACAAAAATTGACTGAAGAAAACAATTGCTTAAAAAATACAATTGGCAAAACAGGGGGAAAAAATCCACTGAAGAAAACAACTTCTTAAAAAAGTAGAATTGACCAAATGGAAAAGGAGGTGCAAAAGCTAATTGAAGAATATAATTCCTTAAAAAGTAAAATTGGGCAAGTGGAAGCTAATGATTCTATGAGACACTAAGAATCAGTCAAAAAAGAAAGAATGAAAAAATAGAAGAAAATGTAAAATACCTCATTGGAAAAACAACTGACATGGAAAAAAGATCCAGGAGAGATAATTTAAGAATTATTGGACTACCTGAAAGTATGATCAAAAATGAAAGAGCCTAGACAGCATCTTTCAAGAAATTATCAAGGAAAACTGCCATTATATCCTAGAACCAGTGGGTAAAATAGTCGATGAAAGAATCTACCAATCACCTCCTGAAAGAGATCCCAAAATGAAAACTCCAAGGAATATTGTAGCTGAAATCCAGAACTATCAGGTCAAGGAGAAAATATTACTAGCAGCCGGAAAGAAAAAATTCAGATATCATGGAACCACAGTCAGGATTACACAGGACTTAGTAGCATCTACATTCAAGGATTGGGGTGGCTTGGAATATGATATTAAGAAAGGCAAAAGAGCTTCAATTACAACCAAGAATCAACTACCCAGCACAACTGAGTATAAGTTTTCAGGGGAAAAGATAAACATTCAATGAAATAGAGGATTTTCAAACTTTCTTGATGAAAAGACCAGAGCTGAACAGAAAATTTGATCTTCACATGCAAGACTCAAGAGAAGCATAAAAAGGTAAACAAGAAAGTAAAAAAAAAACCCACCATGGTATTCAATAAGATTAAACTGTTTACATTCCTATATGGGAAGATGATACTTATAACTCTTAAGAATTGTATCTCTACTAGGGCAGTTAGAAGGTGTACGCTTAGAAAGTGTAGGTATAAGTTAACTTTGATGTCATGATAAAAATAATTAATTAAGGAGTGAAAAAAGAATTGTACTGGGTGAAGAGGAAAGGGGAGGCAGAATGAGGTAAATTATAGTACATGAAGAAGCAGGAAAGACATATTACAGTAGAGAGAAAGAAGGGAGGGGGTGAGTATTGTTTGAACCTTACTCTCATCAGATTTGGCTCAAAGAGGGAATAACTTACATACATGGTTGGGCAGAGAAATCTATCTTACTCTATAGGGAAGTAGGAGGGGAAAGGGGAAAGAAAAGGGAGGGGAGGAGCTGATAGAAAAGAGGACAGACTGGGGGAGGTGGTGGTCAGAAGCAAAACACTGGTGAGGAGGAACAGGTTGAAAGGAGAGAGCAAAGTATAAAAGGGGGGGGGGAATAGGATGGAAGGAAATACACAGTAAGCATAATTGTGAAAGTTAATAGGATGAACTCTCCTATAAAATGAAAGTGAATAGCAGAGTGTAATTCTACAATATGTTGTTTACAAGAAACATATTTGAAGCAGAGAGACACAGAGTAAAGAAAATAAGCTAGAACAGAATATATTATGTTTCAGCTGAAGTAAAAAAAAAGGCAGAGGTAGCAATTATGATCTCAGACAAAGTAAAAGTAAAAATAGATCTAATTAAAAGAGACAAGGAAGGAAAACACCTTGCTAAAAAAAAAAGGTACCATAGACAATGAAGAAATATCAATACTAAATACAAATTTGCCAAGTAGTATAGCATCCAAATTCTTAGAGAAGTTAAGTGAGTTACAGGAAAAAATAGGCAGCAAAAGACAACTATACTAGCAGGGGAGTTCAACTCCCACCCCCTGAGAAGTAAATAAATCTAACTACAAAATAAACAAGAAAGAAGTTAAGGAGGTGAATAGAATTTTAGAAAAGTTAGATAAGGTAGACCTCTGGAGAAAACAGAATGGAGATAGAAAGGAATATCTTTTTCTCAGCAGTGTATGGCACCTACACAAAAATTGACCATGTATTAGGGCACAATCAGATTCAGAAAAGCAGAAATATTAAATGCATCCTTTTCAGATCATGATGCAATAAAAATTACATGTAATAAAGGTCCATGGAAAGATAGAATAAAAATTAATTGAAAACTAAATAATCTAATCCTAAAGAATTAATGGGCTAAACAACAAATTACAGAAACAATCAATAATTTCATTAAAGAGAATGATGATAGTGAGACAACATGCCAAAAATTATGGAATGCAACCAAAGCAGTACTTAGAGGACATTTTATATCCCTAAATGCTTACATGAATAAAATAGAGAAAGAACAGATCAATGAATTGGGCATGTCAGATGATCCAGTAATACTACTACTAGGTCTGAATTTCAAAGAGATCATCAAAAAGGGAAAAGGACCCGCATGTACAAAAATATTTAATAATGGCTCTTTTTGTGGTGGCAAAGAATTAGAAATTGAGGAGATGGTCATCAATTGGAGAATGGCTGAACAAGTTGTGGTATATGATTGTGCTATAAGAAATGATGAGCAACTGGATTTCAGAAAAACTTGAAAAGACTTACATGAAATGCTGCTTAGTGAAGTGAGCAGAACCAGAAGAACATTGTACATAATAACAGCAACATTGTGTGATGATCACCTGTGATTGACTTAGCTCTTTCTCAGCAATACAATGATCCAAGACAATTTCAAAAGACTCATGATGGGAAATGCTGTCCACATCCAGAGAAAGAACTATGGAGAATGAATGCAGATTGAAGCACACCATTTTCTTTTTTTCCCCTTTCTTATGGTTTTCCTTTTTGTTCTATTTCTTCTTTCACAACATGACTAATGTTTCCATGATTACACATGTATAATCTATTATCAGATTGCCATCTTTGGGAGGGTGTATGGGAGGGAAGGAAAAAAATCTGAAACACAAAATCTTATGAAAATGAATGTTGAAAACTATCTTCACGTGTAATTAGAAAAAAAATAAAATACTATTTACAAAAATTTTTTTCAAATAGACTGGGAGGAAATGGAAAGTTATATTGTGAGCATAGCCACCCCATGACATTCTGACGAGTTCTCTTTTCACACAAGTTCCTACACAATCACTGTTAAACCCAATTCATGGTGCTACTTTGGTGTTTAGACACTTTTGGAGTTGCTGGATAGGAAATGATTTTTCCATTGCACCTTTGCCTCACTGTAATAGAAGAGATCCCCATCTCTTTTCCCTCAAAATGTGGCTTTAATCCTCAAGTCCCTCTCTCCACATAGCCAGACAGGAAATTCTTTTCTTTCTCCAAAATAGACATAGAGGGAAGTAAGAAAATATATACAAGGGGAGAGAAGTTGAACAATGACCAACCATGATTCCAGAAGACTGATGATGAACCATGCTACCTACCTCCCAACAGAAAGATATTGGACTTGAGATACAGAATGAAACATATGGTTTTTTGACATGGATAATGTAGAGATTTGTTTTGCACCATTATGCATTTTTGTTTTTCCTTTGGATTGTGAGAGTGGGAGGGAGAAAAATTCTTTATTTATTGAAAAATAAAATGAAGTGGAAAAAATTTTAACAAGTAAGCAAGGCATGGAATTTGAATGGAGAATGTGGCTCCCTAGAGCCACAGTCATGTGGGAAAAGCTGGCATCTCATCATGTCCTTTAGTCCCAGAAACTGATAAGAATCAACTCTTTGGGGAGGCAATTCTCTCCTCAATTGAGTCAAGATTTTATCTGGTTCCCTCCCTGAAAAACCTCCCAACTCTTGTGTATCCTTTTGCCTAATCTCATTTTTATGGCTTTCCAGAGTACTATCTTCCTTGTTTTTAGAAATGTCAGTATCCATGATTGCCTTTTCTGTAATGTGTATAAGGTGGAGGGGAAGCTAAACCAGCCTTGATAAAGCTGTTACCTTCCAGGTCTTGAGCAAAAGTATTTCCTCCTAGAACTATCAGAAAAAAATAGTTTTTATCCTGAAACTCCCAAAAGAATTGTACCCCTAAAATTCATGTTTCTAATATATAATAGTTAGATATAATTCCAAGTCCAATATCTCTCTTGAATATAGGAGAGTGAGGGAAAGATTGCCCAGCCATAGCCATCCTCTAAGAATGCACAAAGGTGGGACTCCAGTCTCCCTGAGATGTAGGGTGTGGCATTCCAGATATTTATAAAGCACTTAGCATCGTGCTTGGCATATAGGTGCTTAATAAATCTTTATTTTCCCTTCCCCTATCTATAAATCCCTATTACATGTAGGCCACCCTGTTCTATATATTACAGCTTATATGTTCATGAAAAAGCTTGCTTAATAAAATAATTTTAAATTCCTTCTTGGTCATTTCTCTTACAAGAATTATACATACATACAGAAGGCTGTCATACTGCAACAGATACTATACCAAGACTCTCTGTCAATCTGTTTCACTGTCACTTTTTCTCATTCAGTTGCATTCCACTAGTTTAATATGGAGTTTTAACTGCAATTTTAGTGGTAATTCTGAAGTTACACCGTACTCTGCCTCTGGCTTTCCCAGAGTCTTTTTCTGAAGGCCAGTGACAGCCAGTAATGATTTCAGTTTGAATATCCCTAACCTACAGGCTTCAACATTAATTGTTGTATATTGTTTTGGTAGCTTCACATTTTAAATTTGAATGTTCTTTGCCTTTGGCTCTTATTTATGAATGCCAGGCTTTTTAAAATTACGATTCTTGAAGAACTGGTTGGTACTCCCTTTCCAAGTAGGAAAAATTTTCACAGTAGTTTTTCAAGTGTGCTAGAAGTTATTTCTTTCTTGTTGAGTGCTTGGTTACAACAAGGTTTGTTAGTATTGATTGTTGTTTTGGTGGTGGTGGTGTTTGGTGATTCTGTTTATTGATATAACTCTTTCAATTTCCTTCTTAAAATTTTTCTAATTTTGATTAGCCTTTTTGGCACAGATATAATTTTGGTACCCATGACAGGCAATATTTCAAGGAAGTCTTATTTATTTTAAGTATTATTCTTTTTATATTTCTTGTATTTTCTGGAAGTGCAAAGTATATCTAGACTAGCATGGCTTCATGTCCTGGTTGATAGCATCATGAAAATAAATCATGTGACATACCTGCTGTTTATATGTGTTGATATGGATGCCCTGTAGGTCTATGTGCATGTTTTGAATGTCTGCTATATGCATCATTGTGTAATATAAGTTAATATATGAAAAAGTTACTGATATGATTTTCATGATTTTGAGTTTACACATATTACTTTGAAAATTTTTTATGCGCAGCATATTTATTCCTTGGAGTATTGATTGCTGTGAGAGTAAAAAACATATTGTTTGCATTAAAATTTGAGCATTGATGTTGTTGCACATGGTTCAACATTTAAATTAAAAAGATAGGGACTGCAAGAACTGAGTCCTATTGTCATGCATTTACAGTGGAGAAGAATAGAAGTCTCCTAACATTAGTAAATTCAGACCCTAAGAAAGAGGACATTTTAAGGACATTGTATAGAAATGTGAAAGCCTTAGAAGAGAGTACAATTAAGGTCATTAACATTAAGGCAAGTAAGATAATTCCGGAAGTTTTTTCTAGGTCCACCTAAGAATTTTGAAAATAAGGATATACTTGAGAATAACAGTGGAAAATTGTACCTTGGAACTTCATACTAGTCCACCCTCTGAGAAAGGAGTTATTTTAAAAGGTAGGAACCATACTACTCAAAGAAGGACTTCCCATACACAAAAAAACTGAATATTTCCATTAAGTCTGGGTTGATGCCACAATTCCAATGGTATAAATATACTATAGACTCAACATTAACATATTCTCTGGAAAGGAAATAGTGGGAGGCTTGGATTGGGAAGGATCAGAGACATTAAACTGGTATTTAGATTTAGAAAACTGAGTTAGAAAAATTGACAGAGAAACAGATTGACAGAGAGTCTCGGTATAATTTCTGCTGCTTTATGGCAAGACAGAGTGATGTAGTATTGTCTGAAAATATTGACAATGCAAAATGATGAGGCAAAACAGTGGAAGAGACATATTTTAACTTTATTACTAACATTTTTCAGCCTAAAGAAGAAAGGTCTGCTGATTTCATATTTATATTTTAGAATACCTCCACCTGGTTTCATATAAATATTTTCAAAAACCACCTGCAGAGATTGAAGCAGAAAGGATCCTGAGGAAGCAGACCTACTCAGAATTTAGCAAACAATATATGACCTTTATCTGTTCAAGTTTATCTTTGCTAAAACAGAAGCCACTGCCAACATTAGCTGAGGTGAGAAATGTACTTATGCACATGGGGCCCTCTTCTTGAGTATGGGCTACAAGGCCATATAAGGGAACTGAAGTAAAAACCCAGAGCCATAGGCACAAGACCAAAGATGACCAAATGAGAGAGAAAAGAGGAGGAAAAAAATAACATTCTTTGAGAGAGAGGACTGAGGGAATGTGGCTCATGAAGGCCTGACTCAAGAACACTTCTATCAAGTAACAATCAGAGTAACAATCTCACTTTCTTTTATAATTGTGGATCTAAGGGCCATATATATGTTGTATACACAATTAGATTGTGAGTTCCTTGAGGGAAGGGACTACTTTTAATCTTTCTTTGTATCCTTAGCACTTAGGATAGTTCCTGGCACAGAGTAGGCACTTAAAATGCTTATGACTGACAAAAACAAGAAAGTAAGAGCTGGCCATGCAAGAACAATGTCTTTTTTTCTATCTTTAGTAAGCTGAAGTGGGGCCATGGAGGAAAGTCATCCTGCCATCCTCATTTTTTATGTGTCTATTACACTTGGACTCATAGGACCTTGTACAAAGATGATGACAAAGATTGAAAATGTAGACTGCAATGCTGCCTTGGACAGCAGATCCCCCAGCATCCTTATTTGCAAACACCTCACTCAATACTTGAGAAAATGCCTATAAAACCCATGGCAGGACTTAGATTAGGTGTAGTGAATGATAAATATTAGCTGTACCTGGGATACATCAAAGTGAACTTGAGATTCCTTAAAGAAAAGTGGTGTCAAAAAGACGGTGGGCATTATGGTTCTGGCACATCCAGAAACTCCAATTCTCACTGGAGTGTCAGCACTGATTGACTGGAGTTAATTCCAGCCTTTTTTGAAATCATAACAGGATACCATAAGCAACCAGCTGGGACTCCATACCTATACACTTTGACCATTTATGCAGATTGTGCCAAGGCTTAAAAAGGACAATGATAAGAGCCAGTGAATATCATAGGAGCACTGACTTTTTGACTTCTGGACTGGATCCTAAGGTATTTGATATTGTTGAAGCTCTACTCTCAGAAGGGTAAAAGGACCAGTGGAGATAAATGCTCAGCAAGAGGAGAGGCATGTTGTTATTTCATGAATGGGGTATGGGATCAACTCACAGAATTCAGCTCACTCACTCATAACCATTCAGAAAAAGATCTGGAGAGATTCCTCTATCTATGGTGGAAGTTATATCAAAAACTATCTCAAAGAAAAGTTCATTAATAACATCATCATAGAATCAAGCAGCTCTCCTTATGATTCACCAATAATGGTGGTATGTAAAAAGAATGGAAAGATGTAGTTTTGAAGTATGCCTATCTATTGGCTTACATCTCAAAGTTTTAGATGAAGGAAGTGATACAAATATTCACAATCAGCATATCTCTGTGTTGAAAAAAAATTCAGAGAAGCCACAGTTTCAGCTCAGAAGATCTGGGACAAACAAACAGTGATCTGATATTAGGGTACATCATTAAGACCTTCGACAAAGATACAAGACTGTTGAAAACCTTGATCTTTAAGGGATTCACAAACTAGTTGACTGATGGAAAGCTAACAAAGTTAACACACTAGGCAACTTGCTTGTTTACAAAATAGCATGAGAGAATGAATGAGCCCCTCACAAGACTATTCATCACAACTCACTATTTTGTGGTTTTAATCCTAGCTCTTTTGACCTCCAGAATATCATATTCCAAGCCCCCCAGTCCCTTAATGTAGAAGCTGATAAATCTTGTGTTATCCTGATTGTGTTTCCACAATATTTGAATTGTTTCTTTCTGGCCGTTTGCAATATTTTCTTCTTGACCTGGGAACTCTGGAAGTTGGCTATAATATTCCTTGGAATTTTCCTTTGGGGATCTCTTTCAGGTGGTGATTGGTGGATTCTTTCAATTTCTATTTTACTCTCTGGCAATAGGATATCTGGGCAGTTTTCCTTGATAATTTCTTGAAAGATGATGTCTAAGCTTTTTTTTTTTTTTGATCATGGCTTTCAGATAGCCCAATAATTTTTAAATGATCTCTCCTGGATCTGTTTTCCAGGTTAGTTGTTTTTCCAATGAGATATTTCACATTGTCCTCTATTTTTTCATTCTTTTGGTTTTGTTTTACAATGTCTTGATTTCTCATAAAGTCACTAGCTTCCAATTGCTCCATTCTAATTTTTAAGGAAGTATTTTCTTCAGTGAGCTTTTGGACTTCCTTTTCCATTCGGCCAATTCTACTTTTGAAGGCATTCTTCTCCTCATTGGCTTTTTGGACCTCTTGCCATTTGGGTTAGGCTATTTTTTAAGGTGTTATTTTCTTCAGTATTTTTTTGGGTCTCCCTTAGCAAGCTATTGACTTGTTTTTCATGATTTCCTTGCATCACTCTCATTTCTCTTCCCAGTTTTTCCTCTATTTCTCTTACTTGCTTCTCAAAATCTTTTTTGAGCACTTCAATGGCCTGGAACTGATTCATATTTTTCCTGGAGGCTTTGGATATAGGAGCTTTGACTTTGTTGTCTTCTTCTGGTTGTATGTTTTGATCTTCTTTGTCACCAAAGTAAGATTCAATACTCTGACTTTTTTGTGCTGTTTGCTCATGTTCCCAGCCAATTACTTGACTATTAAACTCTTTGTTAAGGTAGGGGTCTGCTTCCAGTGTGGAGAATGTACTGTCCCAAGCTTCAAGAGTTTTGTGCAGTTGTTTTCAGAGATACTTCTAGGGACCTATAAATTTTCAGTTTTTCCAAGGTGGTATGATCAAAGGCGAGGTGTTGACTCCTTTCCTGGCCTGTGCTCTGGTCTATGAGTGACCACAAGCACTCTTTTCTGCCTTGGGACTGTGAGGAGGATTCCCCATCCACCACCTCCACAATCTCCACCACACCATCACTCTTCCTTGCCTCAGGACTGCCACCCAGGACTGGGACCCAGATCTTCTAAGTTATCTTTGGCATTTGTGAGTTGAGAAGTCTGGAAACTATCACACCTCCCATTGATTGAATCCTCTAAAGCCTGCTCCAGGTTTGTTAAGGCCAAATCTTTGCCAGTGTGGCCTGAACTGTGCTCCTCTCCCAGCCCAGCACAACAGACCTTTCCAATCAACCATCCAGGTTGTCTCGGGCTGAAAATTTGCTTCACTCTGTCTTTTTGTGGGTTCTACTGCTCTAGAATTTGTCTAAAGCCATTTTTATAGGTATTTGGAGGGGTTTGGTTACTTCATTTTGCATCAGTTCCTATAATTATGCCCATGCTGCTCTATATTCTTCATATTTCTAATTTCTAACAGTGCAATAATATTCTACTCCATTCATATGCCACAATTTTTCTCACCACTCCCCAGTCATTGGGCATCTACTTTGTTTCCAATTCTTTTTCATTTCAAAAAGTGCTCCTATAAATATTTGATAAATATTAGAGGCTGAGGTGGAGCCGAGATGTCAGGGAGAAAGCAGGAACTCCCCTGAACTCTCCCACAAAGTCCTCCATAGACCTTTAAATGATGCCCTAAAGCAAATCCTGGAGTGATAGAACCCACAAAATGATGGGGTAAAACAATTTTCCAGTCCAAGATGACTTAAAAGTTTGGCAGGAAAGAAGAGTCAAGAAAGGTGTTATAGTGGAGGGGAAGATAGATGAGGTGGCAGGGAATCTTACTCTCATCAAAATTTGCTCAAAGAGGGAATAACATACTCTCAATTGCATATAGAAATCTCTCTTACCCTACAGGAAAGTAGGAGGGGAAAGGGATAAGAATGGGGATGAATGCTTATAGAAGTGAGGATGGATTGGGGGAGGCAATAGTCAGAAGCAAAACACTTTTGAGCAGGGAGAGGATGAAAGGAGAGAAAATAGAATAAACGGGGAAATAGGATGGAAGAAAATACAGTTAACAATCATAACTGTAAAAACAAATTTTGAAGCAAGTTTCTCTGATAAAGTCCTCATCTCTCAAATACATAGAGAGAAATGAGTCAAATTTATAAAAACAAGAGCCATTCCCCATTTGACTAATGATCAAAAAATATGAAGTCAGTTTTCAGATGGAGTAATCAAAGCTATTTATAGCCATATGAAAAAATGCTCTGAATCACTATTGATTGGAGACATGCAAATTAAAACAATACTGAGGCACTATCTCACACCTATTATATTGGCTAATAGGACAGAAAAGGAGAATGATGTGTTGGAGGGGATGTGGGAAAATTGAGAGACGCATACACCATTGGTGAAGTTGTGAACTGATTCAATCATTAC
Organism: Vombatus ursinus; assembly: GCF_900497805.2. Lineage (NCBI taxonomy): Eukaryota > Metazoa > Chordata > Mammalia > Diprotodontia > Vombatidae > Vombatus > Vombatus ursinus. The sequence continues at coordinate 518,799 of NW_020954713.1, read as the reverse complement.
GTAGAGCAATTTGGAACTATGCCCAAATATTTATAGTAGTTCTTTTATGGTGGCAAAGAAATGGAAATTGAGGAAATTCCATTAATTGAGGAATGGCTGAACAATTTGTGGTATATGATGGTGATGGAATGATATTGTGATATGAGAAATGATGAGCTAGATGCTCTCAGAAAAACCTTTAGAGACTTACATGAACTGATGCAAAGTGAAATGAGTAGAACCAGGAAAACATTATCCACAGTGACAGCAATATTGTAAAATGATCAACTATGAATGACTTAGCTATTCTAAATAATACAATGATCCAAGATAACTCTGAAGGATGTATCATGAAAAATGCTATCCATCCCTGGAGAAAGAACTGATAGAATCTGAATATAGATCAAAGTATACTTTTTTTTACTTTCTTTATTTTTCTTAGGTTTTTATTTTAGTCTATGTTTAGTCTATGTTTTAGTCTGTGTTTTAGAACTTGACTAATATGGAAATATGTACAATCTATTCAAATTGCTGCCTTCTCAATGAGGGGGGTGGGGAGAGAGGGAGAGAATTTGGAACTCAATTTTTAAAATGAATGTTAAAAATTGTTTTTACATGTAACTGGAGAAAACAAAATATTTAATTTTTTAAAATAATGAATGAATGAATGAATGGATATCAGAGATTTCTTTTTATCTTTGGCCATCTGAGGGTATATGCCTAGGTAGCAGAATTTCTGAATCAAAGAGCATAAACATTTTAGTCACCTTCTTCGCATAATTCCAAATTTTTTTCCAAAATTATTGGCTCAATTCAGTGTGTCTATCTTTCCACAACCCCATATCTCTTCATTTTTGTCAATTTGCTGGGTTTGACCTGTTTAAATTTGAATTTGATTTTTTTCTTATCAGTGATTTAGAGCAACCTGTAAAGAGTTGTTAATAGTTTGTTGTTCTTCTTTTGAGAACTGCTTGTTCATATTCTTTGACTTCGTATTTGGGAATGGCTTTGGTCTCCCATATTTCTATTAGTTATTTATATATCTTGGAGATTAGACCCTTTACAGAGATATTTGACTTAAAGGTTTTTTTCCCAACAAGTTTTCTATCTTATTCTAGTGACATTTATTTTGTTTATTCAAAGACTTTGATGTTTTATATACTTGACATTATCTAATTTATCTTTTGTGGTCATCTTTGTCCCTTGTTTAATCAAGAATTCTCACCCTAGTCAAAGATGTGGAAGGTATTTTACTCATTTCTCTCTTAAATTTTTAATAATATGACCTCTAATACTCAGATCATGTATTCATGTTGAGTTTATTGGGGTATATGGTATAAGATGATAGACTACATTTAATTTCTGCCACAATATTTTCTAATTTTCCCAGAACTTATTGCTAGAGAGACTTTTTTCATAAGAAATTTATGTTCTTAGGCTTAGCTAGCAATTAATTATTTAATTAATTTGTTCCCGATTCTTCCTTAACTATTTCACTGATGTGTTTTTCTGTTTTTTATACAGTACTAAATAATTTTTTATAATTGCTGATTTGTAGTGTAATTTGACACCTGAAAGTGCTATTTCTCCCACTCATTCCTACTTTTTTTCATTATTTCTCTTTAGATTTGAGATCTTTTGTTTCTAAAAGTGAATTTTATTATTTTGTCTAGCTCTATAAAGTATCCTCCTTTAGTAGTTTAATTGGTATAGCACTAAGGCTATCATTTATCTTAGGCAGTACTGTCTTTTTTTTTATTATTATTATATTGGCAAAGGCCAGGAATGAGCAGTGAAAATTCCTCCACTTATTTAACTACTTTTTTATTTCTTAAAAGAGTATTTTTAATTGTATCTATATGAGTGGTGAGTTTGCTTTGGCCTATTGGTTCCCATATATCTCATGAAATTAGTAGTTAATTTTAATGGGATTTCCCTTTCCATAATGGCCTCCTGGATTTTATTATTGCTATACATAAATACTATTAATTTTAAAGGTTTATTTTATGTTCTGCTACTTTACTAAAGCTATTGTCATAATTAGTATCCTTGCTAATTCCCTAGAATTTTCTAAGTAAGCCATTGTCATTAGTGAATCAGGATCATATTATCTCCCTTTTGCCTATATTTTTATTTTGTTTCTTTCCCCCAATTATATCTTAATGTAAACATTAGCATTTCTCAGACTTGGTCAAATAATTATAGAGAAAAGTGACATCCTCGTTTTTTATTTCTACACTTACTTTTAAAGATCCTAATGTTTTCCTATTGAACATGGGAATACTAGTTTTTGGTTTTTGATATATACTTTTAATCTTATTTTAAAAGGCTTATGTCTATGTTTTGCAGGATTTTTAGCATAAGTGAACATTGTACTTCATCAATATCTATTTTCTAGATCTATTGATAAAGTCATGTAGTTTGGGATAGTTAAATATGTTAGTTGTTTTCCTAATGTTGAACCATCCTTCCATTCTTGGAGTAAATTCAAATTGATTTCAATGAATAATTCTTTGGAGATATTGTGATAATCTTTCCGCTAGTGTTTTATTCAAAATACTTGAATTAGTATTAATAAGTGACTCATTTTCTTTTAGTCTATGATCTTGAGACAAGGAGTAAATGTTTCTCTCATGTTCCTTTCCAACCACAGAACTGAAGATCTGGAAGAACAAATGAAGGAAAGATAGAAGATGGGTACAAGGCACATAACATCACATTCCTAAAGCACATTCTTCATGATAACCCTTTGAGTAAAGTTACACAAGGACTTTTCTCATTCATTTTATAGTTAGAGAAATTGACATTTAGGAAACCCCAGATCGCTGAGGGAGCAAATGGTGCAGTCAGCTAAATGGAAGAGAGTCAGTTCAGAAAGCTGTATCCTGAACTAACTTCAGAAGGCATCTAACAGAAGAAAAAAAGAGAAGGAGGAAGAGATTAAAATGAGTGAGTGACAGAGAGTTAAATGCCAGCCAGAAGAAAGGACATAGAGTTTTATAAGGTTACTTTGGAAAACCAGGGAATGGTTGTTCCATGAGGTTTGGGCAGGGGTAGAGAAGGAAAGGATTGAGTTTTAGTTTTGTTTATAATTTTTATAGTCTTGTTGGTTTCCAATTTACCTATTTTTAATTTTCCAATTTCTAATTTTTAATATTTCTTCTTTTGTGATCATTTTGGTTTGTTAGGTTTCTAGTTTTTAAAGTGCATACAACATTAATTAACCATATCCTTTTCTACTTCGTATTTTTGTAAATACTACTTTTTCCAATTACATGTAAAGAGTTTTCAACATTCATTTTTATAAGATTTTGAGTTCCAAATTTTTCTCCCTCTCCCCCTTCCCTCTCCCCTCCCCAAGATGGCAAACAATGTGGTATAGGTTATACATGTGCAATCATGGAAACATATTTCCACATTAGTCATATTGTGAAAGAAGAAACAGAACAAAAGAGAAATGCCACAAAAAAGTGAAAATAATATGCCTCGATCTGCATCCAGACTCCATAGTTCTTTCTCTGGCTGTGGATAGCATTTTACATTATGAGTCTTTTGGAATTGTCTTGGATTGTTAATGTATATTTTTATGTATTTAATTTTTCCCCTGAGGACTGCTTTAGATGCATCTCAAAATTTTAGCGTGTTGTTTCATCATAAGTATTGTAGCTCATACAGTTATTGTTTCTATGTTGTGTTCTTTCACCCACTGGTTATTTAGCTGCTGTGGCCTAAAGAGGGTGGGTGGGGAGTGTGTGGGTGCTATTGCAACCACCTGGGTTCCACCCTGTTATTGACTGCAAGTGGGCATGTTACTGGCTCAGCAGAAAGGGGTGATACACTGCAGGGAGCCACACCATGGAGAGAATAAACCCTTGTAAAGTGGGCCTGTAGGGATCAATCTGCCTGTTGGGTTAAGGACTCCTCTTTCTTTTGGATGTCTGGAAGTCAGAAGTATCAACTTCCAGGACACTGGATGAATCAGAGAGACAATCTAGACACTAGACAGAGGAGAAAGGTTGAAAAGGCTCATCAGGATGCTGGACAGAGATTCTGGGGCAGATAGCAAATAGCCAACCAAGGGAGAAAATAGCTTCTGATCCTGAATCCTCTGATAAGGCACTCAGAGTATAAAGAAAAATTACTATGTTCCATCTCACTACGCCTATGATGTTGGTTAGGTGTAGGAGGGAGATGAAGCTCTCTTCAGCCAGTGATGGGTAAAATTATAAACCAAAGTAGGAGTTCAGACCTTGTGAGAAACCACAGCCAGATGTGTGGGAATTTCCATAGTATATTTGATCCTTCTATCACAGTGGCTAGCCAGGCACCATTCAGCTGAAGCAAAGGGGGCTGGCAATCTGTACCAATTCTTGTCTTTACCTGCCATGAAGTTTCTTTAGGATTCATCTCTGGGGAAGCTTCACTTCTCAGTAGGGGAAGTTGGTTTCTCCATTCTCACATTCATTGGCTCATCACTCCCATTCCCAGTTATTCCAGGGATAATTTGATTTTTTACACTGGTCTTAGGTTTCTCCAAAAAGGAGTAGGAATAAAAAGTTATCCAGGGTTTCAAATGAATAAAGTATAGGGCAGGTAATTTTATTCCCCCACAGAAAGCAACAATGCACCTAATAGTCACAGCATGCAACAACAAAATGATTTAAACAGAGTTCAGAGTTTAACTTTTAGCCAGGTTTAATCTGCTGGGAAACTACTAGTAGGCCTCATCAAGTCATAAAATTTGGTGACTTGGTTAAATGGCCATTTCGTATTTCACCTATCTGAACCCAGTCAATCAAACATGAACTTCCTTTCTGGCAGTCCTCTCTCTCTGTCTCTGTCTCTGTCTGTCTGTCTCTCTCTCTCCAATGCCAACCCTTCCCCAAATGCCAGCCTAATCCTTCTGCTGCTGCTAGAAGTTGCAGAGTGGGCAAATTCCTTGGGCTCATACTGGTGTAATCATCTTTATATTTCAGGTGGTAAAGGTATCCTAACATAGAGAAAGAGAGTAGAAGAATCTTAAAGGGAAAAGAGGCATGGTTTCCATTTGAAGTTCTTCCTAGAACTCCCATTGAGAGGAAAGGAGATTCTCGAGGAGAGAAGACAGGGCCAAGGTAGGTGGGCAGGGACTTCTGCATTTCAGAAACTTCCTGAACTGCAGCAGTCCCTCAGAGGTGGGTCTTTCTTCATGTTGAGGGTACCCAACCAATCCCCTGCATAATGGGTGTGGGGACGAGGCTCCCTGTCCCTTGGGGTATTCCTCCAATTTTACAGGTGGGGTCTACTTTACAGGTGGGGACCCAATTAACCTTACAGAAGAGAAAAAGGAAGAAGGGATCTTGGCTGAGTCAGGTGGCTCAGCTTTGACTGTGTGCCTATCTGTGCATGCCCGTGCGTTATATGGGAAGGGGGAGAGATTGTGACTGGGGAAGTGAGTAGTGTGCCTCTGTGCTTCTCATCTGGGGACTGCTGCATCTAAAAGGGCACCAGTGTTTTGAGGAGGGTCCTAAACCTTGGTGAGGGATGAGGGAAAGGCTGAGATACAGCTATAAGGAATGGGGGAGGGTGTCCTAAGTTTTTGTTTGAGGCGATTGTGGGCAGGTGGGAGGGCAGTGTGCCCGTGAGCCTATTTTAAAGGTGTCAGGTACCGGGGGCGAGAGGATGGATGTCTAGAGAGAGAGGATGAATTTATGTCTCGGGGGACTGGTGCCTCGGTGCAGGGCAAGAATTAGGGCCAGTCGTGAAACAGAGCTGGGGATGTGAATGGAGTGAAGACTGGGGAAGTAGAGTTTAGGTGGGGTTACGGGAATAGCTCAGAAGCAGCCAAAGAGAGTGGGAGGGAAGACCTTTGGCAGCCTAAAGAGGGTGGGCGGGGAGGCCCTAGGTGCTATTGCAGCCACCCGAGTCTTGCCCTGTTGTTTATCAAAGGCGGGCAGGTTACCGGCTCAGCAGGAAGGGGTGGGAATGACTAAAGCTTCAATCCGAACTCTTAGGCTTCTCGGGAGCCTCTGCACACCCTGACCAGACTTCCTCTCATCCCTACTGGTGCAGCTGGTCGTGCAGCCTCCTACCACGTCCTCTCAGACCTCTACACAGTGCGCCTCTCCTAAGACGATTCCTGAGGAGCCTTTGAGAAGCCCTCTGTTTCCCCACCTTCGTGTTACTACACGAAATTTCCTTAGTAGTGCCCCTCCGCCCTCCCGATCTAGGTTTCACCGCAATCAGAGCCCTTAACCACCACACCAACCTCATTGCCAGAAGCTCGAAGTGCCTTGAGACCCTTCCCTAGGGCCTCTCCAGGTGATTTTCATTCTGTGCCTCCTCCTCCTTCTGCCAGGGCCCAACCACACCCAGAACACTCATTTGGTTATTTCCTGTAATCACACCGGCTTCATCCTCTGACTTCTTAGTACCTTTGCCCAGACTACCCCCCTCGCCTCTCCCACCCAGTTCCTACCATCTCTCCCATCCTCCGGCCCCCGCCCCAGCCTCCTCCTGGAGCATCCTCTAGCTGAGAAGAGAGGGGGGGTGCCTGCCTGGTTACCATTCCCGCCTTTTTCCAGGAGGAAAAACTACCCCGATAGACTGGATTCCCAAACTTACACCCCCGGAGTCTGGCCTGCCTTCGGCAAACCCCAGTGCTAGAGCATCAGGTAAGTGAGATCCAAAAGAACTTGTGTGTGTGTGTGTGTGTGTGTGTGTGTGTGTGTGTGTGTGTGTGT
>NW_020954713.1:491693-512088 GCF_900497805.2 Vombatus ursinus | reverse complement strand
TGTGTGTGTGTGTGTGTGTGTGTGTGTGTGTGTGTGTGTGTGTGTGTAGAGGATCCCTGTTACCTAAAGGATAGACTTTCAGGGCACAAACTTCACACCCACCCCAAGCAGGAGCAGAAATAGGAACAGGTTAAACATGTATGACCCAGGGGCTGGTGGGACAATCACCAGCTTTTCGGTTGTGTGTTTGCCTGAGGAAGGGAAATGATTATCCCAGGGCTCTAAGGGAATAAGGACAGGGTGATGGACACTTAGTAATTTCAAAATCTCTTAAGAATTAAAGGAGGTCTTTGAAATTTTGCTGTGGACTCTAACGACTACTGAAAGTTAGCAAAGCTGAATCATCTAGAAGAAAAGAGCAAATTAGGTTTTGTTTTAAGCTAAATTAAGAAAAGTTACCACCTTGAAGGACGGAGATAGGGATTGGTCCTATGATTTTATTGGTCTATGGAATCTGGGAAGAGGAAATGACTTTTGCTAATGTAGCTCAACACCTCTGCAACTCATAGCCTTACAGAGTTGTCTTAGAGCACTGAGAGGTTGAGTGACTTACTTGTTCAGTGACCCAGGTGTCACGGGGGTGGGCCTTGAAACTTTTGAACTCTGAGCTAGATCTCTTGTTTCACCACATCGCAATGTCTCTCATTACCACTTTGAAGAGAGTAAATGGTATAGTGATAGATATCCTGCAGATTGAAAGTCTCTGATCCAAAGGTCTGACATGTTGATCATGCAAAGGCTCTGCCCTTTCACTTCGAGTTCAGGAATCCCCTATTGGAGTTGTCTTGAGAATTAATTTTCCAAACCAGTTTAGATTCCACCCACTTTTCCTTAGCTTCAAATTTCATCAAAGTCCTAAACTATAAAGTTAATTTACCATCCAAGGAAGAAATGACAGAGCAAGAGAGAAGAAGGCAGGGATGGTTGATGGTAGTGATCAGTAAAGCTAGGCTAGCAAAGGGATCTAGAAGCTATGAGCTTCAAATGTTGCTGAAAGGGACCTTAGACATCATCTGCTCCAAACTCCTCATTTCACAAATGAAGAAATGGAGTGCCAGAGAGAGGAAATGACTTACTTGTCCAATAGAATGAAGGTCATCAGTGGCAGAACCAGAATTAGAAATCAGATCCTTTGATCTGATCAAATGAGAGAATATTTATAAACCACTTATCACAGTTCCTGGCACAGAATAGGTGCTCAATAAATGCTTAATCCTTTCTTCTTCCCATCTGCCTTTGAGTCCAGATTCAGAGCATTTTCCATTTCACAATCACAAATCTCAGAGTTGGAAGGGAGCTCAAATGTAATTCAACCCAACCTACATGTACATGTTTTGGAGTCATTCCCTTCTGTTTCTCTTTCTTGAACATCCGTCACCATAGTAGCCTTTGTTCATTCTTTCAGCCTAGTTCCTGACTTCAGGCTTTATGTTAAAGCTGGACTCTATACTTCTGGAGGGAATGTGTAGGATGTTTATTCTAGGATCTTGGGAACATCTCAGTCTGGGCATCTGTAAACCTTCAATGATCCCAAAATGGTCTAGTACAGTGGCCTGACCCAGGACAAAGTCTGATTGCTGCCCCTCCTGGTCTGGGTATGCAGGCTCCTGGTTTGATTTTGGACCTGAGCAACATGCCTTGCCTCATTTGAAGTTCTAATAGCCAGTTACTAGACTCAGCCTTTATCAGGCATCTGGAAAGCTCTGATGATTCAGTGACAGAGGTGTGAACTCCCTTTTGATCTGAGATTCCTGCCCAGTTATTCTCCTGCAGGTTTCAAGACCTGGAAGCTAGACCTGAGACACTCCTCTGCTCCTGGGGTCAGAACCACACAGCTGTTGCTTGCTTCTAAACTTGATCCTTGTTCAATATACAGTCTATCCTAGGTACAGATCTCTTTCTAAGCTCAACCTGAGACTGTATAGTGAGCATGACCTGAAGCTGTGTAGTGAGCACCTGTTCCTACAACCTATACAAGTTTAGGTTTCTCTGTGCTGGTCATGAGACTTCTTCCCCTGAAGCAGTGTCTCCCTACATTGGAACTCTCCATACCCCAACTCAAGACATAGGCAGACCCAGTCCCCAGTGTCCACAGATCTCTGTTTCCCTCTTTCAGTTTGGACTCTAAAAAAGCCTCAGTGTGATTTTTTTAAAAAAAAATTTCCAATTAGAATTTGATCTGGTACATTTTCTAGATGATTGAAGGAATTATGGGGCTGAGGGAGAGGAAAGTTTATTGTTACTCTTCTGCTGCTCTGCTGACATGCTTCCTGAGGTCAGATGATTTAGAACTGAAACAGATGTCCGAGATCATCTGGTTCAATTATATTATAGCTGAGAAAATTCAGGACCAGAGAGGAAAAGTTATAGGTGATACAATCAATGAATGGGAGGGTTTGGTTTTGAGCCAAGGACCCTTGATTCTACATCCAGAGCTCTTCCCTTCCTACCCCATTGCCTATTCTTCATCAGTATATCTTTCTTGAGAGCCTTCCATCATGTCTTGAGCTTTCTTCTCCTTCAGAGTCTCTGGCCAAGGATTAGACCCATCTTTTCTCTGGACTCTTTTAAATAAGTTCTTCGTAAGTCTTGGAACACATCAGACTATGGTTTACATTCCTCCGCTTAGCTTTGATAAACCCAAGTAAGGCATGACCTCTTCCTTCTAAGGTTCCTGTCAATTCTACTTCAATTTCTAAACCCTCCTTGTGGGAAGAACTGTGTTGAAGTGTTCTCACCTAATCCTCACAGCTGTACAGGGGGCAGCTACTGGAGATGGGAAAAATTTAGGGCTTAATCCTATAGGCTGGCTCTTGGGGCCTTTGTCCCTGTACATGCTGCTTCTCCTTTACCTAAAAATGCTGACAATAAGGAACAACCACAATAACACCAGTGATCCACTGTTTCATTGTCACCCATTCTCCTCCCACTCAGGGCCAAATGATCTATTGAATCCCATAGACTACTGAATCATCAGCCTATTAGCTGAAAGTCTCTCTATGGCCCAGAGCCTCTCCAGCACTGCTGCACCTTCTCCTGTAATTCCTAACACATTTGTCCTAAAGGTGGGATTGGAATACTCTTTATCACCTATGGCCATTTTTAGACCCCTTGTGATACCATTACGCAGCAACCTCTCCTTCTTTGAGGTTCATTCTATCCAAAATTATCCAATCCATTTCCTGGTGGTGTTATCTACCAGCGCTTGGGTTGTTCACTGCCTCCTTTCTCAAAGAAATCAGTACCTGACTCACAATCTACCTCTCCATCCCAACTGCTGCCTTTACACAAGTACCCACCAACAGGCAAGAGCAATAGTCCGGGTGTGAGGTGATGAGAGCCTGCACCAGAGCAGAGGCAGTGTCAGAGGAGACAAGGGGATGTATTGGAGAGATGCTGCAAAGGTGAAGTCAACAGGCCTTGGCAACACATTGTATGTAGGGGGTTAGAGATTGTGAGGAGTAGAAGATGATGCCCAAGTTGTTAGTGTGGGGCAGGGGTGGGGAACCTCGGGCCTTGAAGCCGCAAGGGGCCTTCTAGATTACTTCCATGGAGTCTGGACTCAGTCAAAAGGTCAAACTTGAGGACCTAGAGGACCACATGTGGCTCGAGGCCGCAGGTTCCCCACCTGCGGGGTTGGGAAGTTAGTGGTGGGCCTTCTACAGGGAAGATAATGAGTTCTGTTTTGGAAATACTGAGTTTAAGATATCCACTGTACATCCAGTTTGAGATGTCTGAAAAGTAGTTGGAGATGTGAGATTAAAGAAGAATAGATACATCTGAAAATCATCAGCATAGGGATGGTAATTAAATCCATGGGAACTGATGAAATGATAAAGTGAAGTAATATAATAGAGGGAGAAGAGAAGAGGGCCCAGGACAGAACCCTGTGGGACACCTATATTTAGAGGGTATGATCTGGAGGGAGATTCAGCAAAGAAAGCAGAGAAGGAGACAGAGGCAGGGAGGGAACTAGGAGAGAGTGGTGTCCCAAAATCTTCCAGATAACACAGTGTCAAAGAAAAGAGAGTGATCAACAGAGTCAAAAACTGCAGAAAGGGGAGCAGCTAGGTGGTGCAGTGGATCTGGCCTTGGACTCAGGAGGACCTGAGTTCAAATCTGGCCTCAGACACAAAAAAAAACAACAAAAAAAAAACCCCACTCACTAGCTGTGTGACCCTGGGCAAGTCACTTAACCCCATTGCCTAGCCCCCCCCCCAAAAAAACAAAACAAAAAAAAAACTGCAGAGAGGTTAAGGAGAATGAGGATTGAGAGGTCATTAGATTTGGCAACTAAGAGATCACTTATAACTTTGTAGACAGCAGTTTTAATGGAACGATGAGGAAAGATTATAAGATGTTAGAAAATAAAAGGAGAGAAAATGAAGACACCTACTACATTACCAAATGCTCAACAGGCATTTCAAATTGTCTGTCCTATTTGGTATCTCAAACTTTCTATGTTCAAAACAGATCTTATCATCTCCCTCACCCTCCCCCCACACAAACCTATCCATTTTCTGAACTCTATGATTTCTGTCTCTTTCTTCCAAGGGCACTAATGTCCTTCCAGTCACCCAGTTTTGAAACCTCAACACCCTAAATTTTTCATTCTTCGTCACCCATATATCTGATCAGTTGCCAAAATTTGATGATTTTAACTCTACATCTCACATCTGTCTCCTTTACTCACAACTACTACCACCCTAGTTCAATCTTTCATCATCTCTTGGCTGGACTAAGACAATAATTTGTCCCCTAGATTCAAATCTCCCTTCTCCGATCCATCTTTCACACAACTGCCAAATGATTTTCCTAAAACACAAGTCTGACTGTGTCACTTTCCTACTCAATAAATTCCAGTGACTTTCTCTTACCATGTAATTCAAAGACAGACTTCTCAGTCTGACATTTAAAACCCTTCACAATCTGGTTCCCATCTAACTTTCTGCCCTTATTATACATATTATACCTCTTCACACACTCTATAATCCAACCAAACTGAATTTCTTGCTGTTTTTCACTCGTGGCACACTATATCCCACCTCCTTGACTTTGCATAGGCTATCGCCCATGCCTGGAATCCACTCCTTCATTACCTCCTTATCTTAGAATCCCTAGTTTCCATCAAAGCTGAGTTCATATGCTACATTTTACATGAGGACTTTCCTTATAACCAATAGCTGTTAGTGCCTTCCTTCTTCAAGTTATTCTGTATTAATTTGTATGGATCTTGTATAACGTTAGATATGAACTTTTGTTTGGATTGCTGTTAGAATGTAAATTCCTTCATGGAAGGAACAGTATCATTCTCATATTTGCCTAGCACAATGCCTGGCCACATAGTTGGCTCTTTAAAAATGATTTTTGGGGCAGCTAGGTGGTGCAGTGGATAGAGCACCGGCCCCAAAGTCAGGAGGTCCTGAGTTCAAAGCCAACTTCAGACCAAACATGTAATACTTACTGGCTGTGTGACCCTGGGCAAGTCACTTAACCCTAATTGCCTAAAAATAAAAAAAAATTAAAAATGATTTTAATTGGTTGATTAACTGAAAGATTTGCTCAAGATGATGCAAATGATAAGTGGCAGAGCCAGGTCCTTTAAGCTAGAATACTTCTGCTTCTCAGGCTTCTCAGGCTAGGAGATCCTTCTGAGCCCATATGTTCAAGGGGTCAAGGACCATATGTTTCCCCAATGCCCCTCCTGTGCTTCTTTATATACTAGGAAGCAGTAAATACAGGTATTTAGCAAAGAATCTGTTAGGGCAGACAAAAGAATAACATTTGGGTCCCTCACGTTCATAAGGTAATCAGGCATGTCTTATGCCAACAATAATAGAATCCTGACGCACAAGAAGTTGACAGAATATCCATCAAGGTGGTGGTGATGAAATAGTGAGACAGCCTGCTTGAGGATGCCAATAAATAGAAATGGTAGAGAGGAATTTCCGAGTGTAGGAGAGAGTACATGCAAGGGTGTGGAAGTGGAAAGCATCTTATCTGGCCAAAATTATAGACTACTTGGAAAGAGAGTATTGGAAAATAGAGTTGGAAAGATAGGCTGATGTCAGTTTTTGGAGATTCTTGAATGTCAATTAGAGGATATCTCCAGGTCAAAGAAAGACAAGAATTAATGATCTTACTTCTGGTAAGTATGGAGAGCAGGTAAAATTTTGTAGTGACTGGCAATGAGTACACAATGTTTATATTTCTAGAAAGTAGGGAATAAAAATGGCTAGTAAGAAGTTGATCAAGTACCCAAGATAAGTGAGGAGGTAGTAAGACACCTGGGTGCCTTTGATGAATCTGAGTCACCAAGTCAAAGTGAACTACTCCTTGGACAATGAAAGAATTTGCAGATGTAATTGTTGGACTACCATCAATGATAATATTCTCCCCTTTCCTCTACACAGAGATCCATTCTTTGGAACAAAGAATAAGAAAGAAAGAAGGTGTGGGGGAAGGGGAAGCAATTCAGCAAAAACTAACCAATGCATCAATCTAGTCTGACAGTTTAGGTAGTGTCCCACATCCAGTCTTCCCACCTCTGCAAAGAAAAAAACACATTCTCATTTCTCTTGCTTGAAGCCAAGTTGAGTCATTATGATTGCACAGTGTTCAAAATTGTGATTTTTTTTATTGTAGTTGCAATTCTTTCCATCTACATTGCTCTAATCATAGTACATAATTGCTTTCTTGATTCTGTTTATTTCACTTAGTACCAGTTCATAAAGTTTCTTCTGTGCCTCTCTGTATTTTTGCTTACCTATTCCTTAGTTATCTACCATCTACTTTATTTCTAGTTACATACTACTGCAAAATGTGCTTCTATTAATGATTTGGAGTCTATGGGACTTTCCTTTCTATCTTCAACCTCTCTGGGGTAAAAAGGTATAGCAATCATGATCCCTTTCTTAATTAAACATAATTCCAAATTGCCTTTCAGAATAGTTAGACCAACAGTTCCACCAGCCATCCATTAATGTGCCTATTTGTCCACAACCATCATTGGCTAATCCCATCTTTGCTAATTTTCTGGGTAGAGGTCAAACTTCAGATTGGTTTTGATTCGCATTTGTCTTATTGTTAAATAATTTGGAGCAATCTTTTATATGGTTGTTAATAGTTTGCAATTTTTTGAGAACTATCTTTCCATCTCCGTTGATGGCCTGAAGCTGGGCTGGCTCTTTGTGATCACCACTTCAATGTCTAGATGAACACTAACCATGTTTTCATTTTTTTTTATTTCAATGTAATTTTATCGATGAATTTTGTTTTTATGTCATTTATATGTTTTCCTGTGGCCCTTGCCACAACCCTTCCTTGAGGACCTTCCATAATAGTAAAGAATAATAGAAAGAAAAAGGAAAAGAGCGGCAAAATTAACATAGCAAAAAAAGAAGAGCCTGTAGTTTATGCAGTATTCGATACCCATGGTCCCCCATCTCTGCAAAGAAGGGGGAAGGAGATGTCTTCTTACAGCTCTTCTCTGGGGCCAAGTTTTGTCAAATCATTTTACAGCATTATGGTTATTTGATTTGCTATTTGTCATGCAAATTAAGGACAGAAGGTGAATAGCAGTGCTAGGATGGGTTAGAATGGTTTTTGGATACTCACAGCAGGTATGGACAGAAGAACAGCAGTTCAATTGGACAGAGTTGAATCTGGCCTCCCTTGTCCTCTCCATCCTCTGGGGCAGCATGCTGAGTGGGGCCCTGATGAGCAGTGGGATATGCCCTCTAGCTGGAGGTACAGAGCAGCTACATAGGATTTTCAAGCAAAGAGTCTACTGTGGTGGCTGTTTTGTCACCGGTGGGGTGATGGGGTGAGGGAACATGGACAAGAAGCAAAGGGAGGATTTCTAAAAATTAGCCAGAAAGACCTACTTGGGGTGAGGAAGGGAGAATTATAACTGTGCTGGATCAGCAGGCTCGCTGGATGGTTTCATCAGCCATTCTAATTAGAACTGGGTGTGGTTCACACCTTAAGTACACCTGAGTTGTGTAACAAGAGATAGGCCTAAGGGAGTGGGGCCATAGACTCCTTGGCTATTCAGTCCGTTCTCTGGTTCTTCGGTTCCAGCATATCTCAGCATAAGCTTTGCCTTCTGGGAGAGTCAACCTGATCAGTCGAACATTGAATAATTGACGTAACATTTGTTGGATACATCTCAGTGTTTCGATCTGAGAGGTTAAGACCCCTCAAAGACTGAGGTACAGGACAGGGTCGTCTGGAATGAATTCACTGACTCAAGCTTTCTTCAAATCAAGGTGGCAAAGATTTATTGTTACACTTTTCAGCAGGCAAGGATTCTTAAGTAACCTGTGACAGACTGAGGATGGGGCTAGGGTTTATATGGAAAAGGGCATGGGAAAGGAATGCCAGGGACATTGATGAGGTAATTTAAAGTTCCCGGTGTCTTTGGGAGCTATGGATGAGAAAGTACAGGGAGTATACCAGACAGGGAGGGAGATGACAGAGGTATGGATCTTGGGAGTCTGGCAGGAAGAAGAGTCCTTGGGCCAGCCAAGGACAAAACTCCTTGGGCTGGGCAAGTCACCCCTCTCCCTCTGTCTCGGTGACAAAATGCTCTGCAACAAGGGAAAGCTTTCTCACAAGACAGGAACTTACTAAGGAATTGGGAGGCTTCCAGAGACATGATCTTTGGGTTGGGGCCTGAGCAGCTCAGCACTCTCACCCAGCTTTGTGTAGCTGCACCAGGGAAAGAGATAAGGGTTGTGCTGGGGCCCATGCATGAGTAATTGCTAGGCACAGTGTCCTTGGGCTGGGGAGTGATTGTCAGAGACAGTGTTTCTGAGACTAGGGAGAAATTGGGGTTCAAGTACAAGCACAAGCACCCAAGCACCCCAACATCAGGACACATTGGGCCAACATTAATACTTTGACAATGAAGATGGGGATTAGAGAGGCTGCTTGTAGAAGGCCTCTGAGCTACCCTCTCCAAAATCCTAGCCTGGAAAAAGGGGGGACAAATACCACGATTTTATCAGCTCAACCTTGGAGATAAAGGCAGTCTATTACAGGCTTGTACCAGGTATCTACTAATATTCCCCAGAGATTGTTCTACTTCTCCACTGGTTGTCACCTAAAAGTAATAGGGAGGTGCTGGCTAAGGCACAGATGCCTCCATTTATAGCCAGAAGACAATATACTTGGCTAAAGCCACCAGTGCCAGGGAATTAAGGCTTCTTTCCTGGGCACCTATGGACTTATATGTTTCATTGGCTATAAGGACTACAATGGCTAATAAGTTGAGGATCATGTATTCTACTCCATAATCCCTAACCATGGTAGGAAGACAAATCTATAGAACCCTCAGTGTCTTCAGCACACCCTGGAAAGCTGTGCCCACAGAATCTGTGTAGGTCCATGTATTCAGGATTCAGGGTGCCCTTGTATATGGTAAATGGCTTGACTACTGTACTAGAGATAACAATGTTAGGGACTAAGTTGTAAAAGGCTATACCATCATTCAATTAGGCATTTTCCAAGATGGAGAATTTGCATTAAAACTAGTGTCAGGGCTGGGGCACGGCCATACCATACTACTAGGGAAAACACTCTCCCTTTTCCAGAGGTCAGAGACTGAATGCTTATAGAGTTGGTAGAACTTGGTTGCATAGTCCCAAGGACAAAGATTAAGTTCTGACCCTATTTTCCCCAAAGCTGAGGAGGAAGGATGAGTGGAGAGAAGGGTCCACATTGTTCTGTGACATTGTTTAATATTTCAGAATGCTCTTTGTACAGCATAATTTACAAAAGTTGCATTCACTGACATTAAAATATCTACTAATCATATATTAAATTCCTTTCTCTACTCCAGAGGAATTGGTTCATCTGACAACCATCAGGTACTGAGACTGCCATCCCATTGGCTTGACTCTCTACTCTGGAGCCCTAATATAAAAGTTAAATTCTCTCCTGAGGGGTAGGGAGGTGGTAGGGCACCTGGGGTAGAGTTCAATGGAAAACCTTGGATCTGTGCATCAGATGTTCCTGGGGCAAGGCAGCACACCCAACAACCATGAAGTTCCTGGCTAAGGAAACAACTTGGGTAGGGCTCGCTAATATATTCCGCTATTTTGGTAGATCCTCCAGGAGGCCAGGGTTACCCCCTCCCACACCAGAATTATCATAATCCTCAATATAGTCCTCATGGGAAGGCAAGGGTGTGGTCACCATTGCTGAGCCAGTGAGATAGGTCACAAATATAGTCATCTTGATGTACTATAGGAGGAGAAAGAGTAGGAGGTTGATGATGGCATCTCTGTCTGTTCCTAGCAGCAGTCAAGTACAGTTTGTGTTATCTGTTGGGAGACAGAAGCAGAGAGACAGACAGGGCTCATGGCTCCCATTCTCAACATTCCTTCTCTGTCCCTGATGTGCAGGCTCAGGTTTCTTCCTTTCCCACTAATCTGGACATCTCCTCTCCTCTCATTTTCCAAAGGCTGTTGCTTGTCTCCAGGTCAACAGTAACTCAGCTATCACCTCCTGCCTCTTTACTTTACTCTGTATTTACCAAATTTCTCCACCTGCCTCTGAGTGTGGAGAATAAGCCTGGGATCGGATGTCCAATCAGTTGCATGCTCTCTATGGGTTCCTCTGAGTGCAGATTGGAAGGTCAGGGGAAAACTAACTGGACACTGGGGAAAGAAGATATTATATCTTTTTGCACTCCCAGTACTTAGTACAGTGCCTGGCACATGGTAGGTACTTAATAAATGTTTATTGATTGATCGGATGCCTGTCCTGTAAAGGTGACTATAATAAGGTAACCAGAAGGGTTTAGGGCATCTAGGTGGGTGTCAGAATGCCCATTACTGGGGGGGGACTATTATAAACATCCTCCCTCTCCCCCACTATTTCTCATAGTTTTTGTAGGGGAAAAAAAGTGGGAGACCTTGGCCTTTTTAAGCTAAGATCTTTCCCAGGTCCAGTGAGATCTCAGTTGAATTTAGATAGCATAAATTTGTAGTGGAACTAGTGAAAATACTTGCACAGCTTCTTCCAGCTCCCTTCAGCAATAGAGGAATAGGAGCAGAGGGGTCAGAAGGTAATTCAGGGTTGGGACTCATCAAGGCATGAACAGAGATAGGACAAGGGGGCAATGACTTGGGAAGAAAGAACAGTACACTATTGAACTGTTTAACAATGGGGTCAAGGTTGTGAAGGTAGGAAAGTGAGACCAAAGCAGGGGTGATGATGGCCTGGAGAAGTACTGAGGACTGAAGGAATTGGAGATGAGTACAAAGAAAGATTTAAGAAAGGGTGAGGCATTGAGAGGGATGGAATGATAGGAGGTTGTGATGTAATAAAGGAATGTCAAGATGATTTATCATGGAACTATGGCACTTAAGGATGATGGCAAGATCAAGGGTGTAACCATTCTTGTGTGTGTGCATGTGTGTGTGTGTGTGTGTGTGTGTGTGTGTGTGTTGGGGGAGGGGCATGGAACAGTAGATCATGGGATTTGAGAAACTATGAGGCTAGAAACCACTGAATCAACTTCTTTATTCAAACCTTGGTAATCTATAGTTGACCTCCAAGTCCCATCGACCTTGCACGCTGGCTCTTCAAGGTTGTTGAATTGAGACATGGCTCACTTGAGGACTCCAGTGTCCAGCAATTCCTTTAGCAACATAGCCATGTCCCCCTTCACCCTCCAGGATTTTCTATTGCCTCAGCTCTACTAGTTGCCTGAGCAGCATTGGAGATCCAAGGCAGCCACTCTACCCAAGTATTATGGCTAGACTGTGAGCAGTATTGAAGGAGCAGGGCCATCCTTGGTGCTGATTCGAGGCAATAAGCCAATTCAATAAGGCAGTTGCTATAATGCACTCTGTGCCGCCAACTGGAAAGTGCCAGAAGTAACACGGGCAGTGATTCAGGCTCCACACAAGATGACGCCAGATCCAAACCCACACAATGGGCTATGGCAGTCTCACAGATTAAAGCTGAACCACCCCCCTCCCCCCACCCCCCAAAAAAACTGTGTTAATGAGTTTTCATGCCTAAAACTCACAGATACTAGCAAGCTCCTCCACATAGCCACAGGAACAGGATGGCCTCCTGTTCCCTGGGTTGATTTGTTTGAGGACCAGACTCCACTTCCAGTCCTGCTTGGTTCCCTGAAACGGGGGGAGGTTAGAGTAGAGGGTAGAGCTCTTGTCCTTGTCGTCTTCTGGGAGAGGGGCAGAGGCTGTGGTCAGAGCCCATGGCATTCTGTCCTGCAGAGAGGGATGGGCTAGCTCCTCCACCTCCACTTTCTCCACATCAGAGGAATTGCTGTGCTTATCAGAACCTTATCTAAAGAACTCTGTGCTTGCCCCTAGAGGATCTCCTCCAGCCAGTTTTCCTGTGTTATCTCTTGCCATCCTTTCCACCTCCATGCAGCAGTTCTATGCTTGTTTGAGCCTCCTCTCTTTCCTAACATAATCAAAACAAAACCAAACTTTTCTGTTGACCTTAGCTCCCTCTCACCACCCTCAAACTGTTCTGAGCATCACCACTCATAATGCTGGCTTTTCACAGAACTATGTTCATCTTGTTATCTGCCCTTGTTTCTGCTGTATGTCTCTTAAAAATGGAAACTGTTGAGTTTCCTATGCTTCCAGTCTCTTCATTCCTCTTCCATTTTTTCTCTTCATTTGAATTGTTTCTTTGAGGAAAAATTTCCTGTCCATGACATGAAAGTGAAATGGGCTCCCTTAGGATGCAATAGTTTCCCCCCATTGGAGATCTTCAAGGAAAACTTGGATGGAGGGGGAAATCATGTTCATGAATGGTTGTGTCTGGTTGGAATAAGGCCCCTTTAATATTTGACAATGTGTGATTCTGTGACCCCCATGGCCATACACTAGTACTGCCCAGCCTACTCTGTACCAGAAGCTGCTATGCCAGGGGTTTGTTATAGTTTCTCATGTTGAATCATTTGACAATGCTAATGGCTTTGGTGGTAAAAGCTTTCTTTTCTGGGTCTTCAGTGGCTATGGATACTGAAAAAGCAGTTGCCAAGAGGCATTTTCATGCAAATTACTTCTCAGTATGATGGCTACAAGGGCTGGCCTGAAAGCATTGCTATTCCTAAGACTCTTGGATACTGGGTCCCAGGCTGCCTTTGTTGGGGTGTGAAGGAGATAGAGGCCAAGGAGGTGATGGTGCTGGTGGTTTGACACACCTGGTATATTTTGTCTCCTGTCTCTTCCATCTACTTCAGTTAGGCTGGCTTGCTTGCCCTGTGGGCAGCAGTTGGTGAAGATAATTGGCTCCTTTTCTACAGGAATTGTTTCCCCAGATGATAACCATGAGTCCTGGGCTAAAACCAGGAACAGTTGCCTGGAAGAGTGCTGGCACTCCCAGGCAGTGCTAGGTGCTGGCACCCTTATGACCATCTGCTTTTTGGTGGCAATTGGTCAACAGTTGCCAGTTGTGGTGATGAGGAAGTAGGCCACTTTTCCAAAATGATTTCTCCCTTCAATGATGGGTATGATGGCTAAACTTGGGAGGGTTCACTGCTATTCCCAAAGTTCTTGTGTTCAGGATCCTGGGCTGTCTCTATCAGGGTCTGAGGGAGATGGTGGTCAAGGTGGTTTTGGTAATCTATGAGATAATGTATATTTTGCAAACCTTGCAGAGCTATAGAAATGTCAGTTATTATTTTTTAACTCAGGAGTGGTACTAACACCACTCAATTGGTCTAACCTTGAATAGCAGCTGGTGGGCCTCTAGGGGCTGGGGCATTGCCCTACTCCATGTTCATATCCAGGCATCCAGTTTAAAATAAAATTCGGTCTTAAGGAATCCTGTCCTCTAATGAGAAAAGACTAAGCTCCCTGTTCTCACACTCTTTGACTCATTGAGCCCACCACCCCTACACATTTTTTTAAAATAAAGACTAATGCTTTATGGATATGGATAATTTCACTCCTTAGCCCATTTCTAGGACCTCCCAGAAAAGGAGGATATAACAAGGTACTCACTGGACAATATGAGTCATTTATTGTGATAATTTACTCCTACATACAAAAGAAATGCTAAATAAGGTCCACTCACAAGTCACATAGAAAAAAATTGTAACAGGATTTAATAACAAGTTATGAGTACTATTACAATTTTCTAGGAGACTACTACTTCAACTTAATCCAAACATAAAGCAGTTTGCAGGACTGCTGATGAGGCATTTTACATTTTACCTCATCTTGGCACCGTCCAAACAATTCCAGATCTATGTCTGCTGCCAAAATGGCTAGGTTTTCCTGTTAGAGGCCATCATTTCCAATGCATAAACGTCTCCTGCCACCAGCTAGCTGCAACCCAATAGGACCCAAGATCTATTGACTTCTCTGCCCCACAAAGTTACCTCCAAGACTGGACAAACCTATGTACGATTCCTAATTCACCTAAGGTGTCAAGAAAGAACCAACCCAAAAGAAGCATCCCAAATCCAAGTTTAGTCTTGCCCAAGCAGGCCATGTGCTTTAACTTCCACATAAATTTAGAGGTTGGGGTAGGGAATGGGGCTAGCTGCTCTTCTCATACTTGACTCAGCATGCAAATCAAATATATTCCTTCATGAGCCATCACTAGAAGAGGAAAATAGGGTTAGGAGGCAGCCACTCTGCTTTGTTCATCTGAAGTACTTAGACTCTTCAGCTGATAAGAGGATTCTGTTACCTCAAAGTACAAGTCCCTCAGTTATGACTCACAAATAAGTAGAAGCAGCCCCCCACCCCTACTTCCATATAGTATCCTGGAACCAGGAGTTGTTGCTCTGAGCATGCTCCCCTGAGGATTGGTGGTCCCTGTTATACTGAGAAAAAGTTTGCATTTATGGACTTTCATTCAGCAAGCATTTATTAAGACACTGTTATGTGAAATGCAAACTGATGGAGTTGCAAAGGGAAAAAAATAAAATAGTCTCTTCCTTTAAGGAGTTCATATTCTTTTTGAGGCTGTGCTCCTGGCCCAGAATTGAGAGAGGGGTGTTGAGGGAAGGTCACTCACCTTAGGTAAGAAAAAGAAGGATTTCTTTTTGGAAGTTAGATGCTGACTTGGCTTCACAGTGGCAGCCCCAGAATACAAAGTCTTGTACATGAGAGCATTTTGTGAAAAGGTAGAATTAAGCAGCAGCCTTCTTATTTGATGAGGATCACCCAACCATATCCTCCCTGTGGCCCTGGTGCAACAAAGGCCAGTGCCATAAAAAGAGCCCTGGACAAGAGAATAAGGTGAGTTGGGTTCTGTTCTAGACCCAGTTCTGCCTCTGACATACCATATGATCCTGAGCAAATCTCTTTCCCTTTCTGGGCCTCAGTTTCCCTATCTGTAAAAGGACTTCAAAGTACCTTGATGCTGTGACATTTTCTGTTTTTATAATCAGAAAGTCATATACATTTACCCACAGTTTACCAGAATTTTTAAAAAATTAACTAGCATACGATATTCCTTGTCAATGATGTGCTACCATTTTCTTGGGGCATTTTCTTTCTTTTTTACAAAGACTAACACTTTATTTTGTTTTTTGGAGGCAATCAGGATTAAGTGACTTGCCCAGGGTCACACAGCTAGTAAGTGTCTGAGGCCAGATTTGAACCCAGGTCCTCTTGACTCCAGGGCAGACGCTCTATCCACTGTACCACCTAGCTGCCCCTTAAAAAAATAATTTATTTTAAACTTAAATACTCAAACTTAAATGCACAATAAGAAAAGAAAAAGCAACATATTACTAAAACTTCAATACAAAGTAAAAAAGAAAAAAAAAGCATTGCCATGTGCACAGCAGAACATAAGAAAGGATTCAAAATATGCAGCAATAAATTTCCATTTCAAGAAAGTCTCTATAATAAACATTACACATTGTGTTCAGAGCTGTCCATCCTTTCTTTGCTTTCTTGTAAGTTTTCTTTTCTTCTCTGCTATGCATTTTTTACTTTGTTCTCTTTTCCCTCTTCCTCCCTCCCCTCCCCCTGGAAGGCTACAATTAATTGCAGATAAATATATATATGTTATTTATATGTATATATATATGATGTATACGTGTGTGCACATACATGTGTATATACACACGTACATACATATATATACACATACATATACACATAGACCTACACACACAAACATGTATATGCATATGTATACACATACATACACTTACACACATACATATACTTAGATATCTATAATCATACTCATATATAGACACATACATCCATATGCTTCTATGTAAGACCACAGTTTCTTGTTTGTCCTCTGTTTCTCTGAGGGTGGATAACGTTTTTCTTCATAAATACAAATCTTTCCATATTTTTCTAAGTCCACCAACTCATCATTTCCTAAGCCACAGCAATATTCCAACCTTATACTGTCTAGTTATTTTAAATAGTCTAAAACAATATTGATTAATACAGCTGATATATAGTATAGTTTCCCTATTTTCTCTTTTGATTAAATCTATTTTAGTTTTAACTTTGTCTGAGATCATGATTACTACCCCTGGTTTTTTTTCCTAATAAATTCTACTCCTGATCTTTATTTTATATTTGTGTGTGTATTTTATTTCTTATCCTTCCTGACTCCTCTACTTTACTTCTACCCACTACCTTGCCCTCCTTTTACTTAACCTACCCTTCTCCAAAGATCCCTCCCTTATCCTCTCCACTCTAAGTGTAACTATTGTTCTCTCTATAATCCAGATCTGATGTAAGTAGGGTTTCCTCTAAAAATCCCTCCCTTATCCTCCCCACCTTCCTATCTCCTTTGCCTTCTTTCTTTCTGAATTATATATATATATTATATATATAGTTCCCTGTTTAACTTATTCCCAATGAGAGTAGGGTTCCAGAACTACCCACCCTCCTCCCCCATCTAATTCCTCTGTATCAATTCTTCTTTTCATACCTCATTTGTGTAAGATATTAGCTTGGCCTACTCATGAGTAACTGATGTTTTTCCAATTATTTAGATATGACTTTGTGTGAAAAGTATTTTGTAATTGTGTTCATATAGGATTGAGAAAAAAAAGAGCAATCCAAGAAAAACAAGACTATGAAAAGAAAGTAACAAAATTCATCTGGAAGAACACAAGGTCCAGAATATCAAGGGAACTAATGAAAAGAAATGCAAGCAAAAGTGGCCTGGTTATACCAAATCTTAAATTGTATTATAAAGCAGTAATCATCAAAACTATTTGGTACTGGCTAAGAAATAGAGTGGTGAATCAGTGGGATAGGCTAGGTATGCTAGACGCAACAGTCAATGACTGTCATAATCTACTGTCTGATAAATCCAAAGACTCTAGCTTCTGGGATAAGAACTCACTGTTTAAAAAAAACTGCTGGGAAAACTGGAAAATACTATGGCAGAAACTAGGCATAGACCAACATCTTACACCCTATACCAAGGTAAAATCAAAATTGGTATGTGATTTAGATGTAACGACTGATACTATAAGCCAACTAGGAAAGCAAGGAATAGTTTACCTATCAGATCTATGGAGAAGGGGAGAATTTGTGGTCAAACAAGAGATAGAGAACATTATGAAATGCAAAATGGATGACTTTGATTACATTAAATTGAAAAGCTTTTGCACAGACAAAGCCAATGCAACCAAAATTAGAAGGGAAGCAGAAAGCTCAGAAATAATTTTTACAGTCAGTGTTTCTGATTAAGGCCTCATTTCTAAAATATAGAGAGAATTGAGTCAAATTTATAAGAATACAAGTAATTCTCCAATTGATAAATGGTCAAAGGATATGAAGAGTTTTCAGAGAAATAAATTAAAGCTATCTATAGTCATATGAAAAAAATGCTCTAAATCACTATTGATTAGAAAAATGCAAATCAAAACAATTCTAAGGTACCACATCACATACATCAGATTAGCTAACATGACAAAACAGGAAAATGATAAATGTTGGAGAAGATGTGGGAGAATTTTAACACTAATGCTTTGTTAGTGGAGTTGTGAACTGATTCAACCATTCTGGAGAGCAATTTGGAACTATGCCCAAAGGACTATAAAACTGTGCATACCCTTTGACCCAGCAACAGCACTTCTACATCTGTATCCCAAAGAAATCATAAAAACAGGAAAAGGATCCACATGTACAAAAATATTTATAACAGCTCTTTTTGTGGTGGTCAAGAATTGGAAATGGAGGGGATGCCAATCAATTGGGGAATGGGTGAACAAACTGTGGCATATAAATGTAATGGAATACTATTATTCCAAAAGAAATGATGAGCAGGTGGACTTCAGAAAAACCTGGAAAGACTTATATGAACTGATGCTGAATGAAGTGAGCAGAATCAGAATATTGTACACAGTAACAGCCACACTATGCAATGACTGACATTGATAGACTTAGCTCTTCTCAGCAATGCAAATATCTAAAACAACTCCAAAAGACTCATAATGGAAAAAAAAAAACTATCCACATCCAGAGAAAGAACGATGGAAACTGAATGCAGGTGGAAGCATACTATTTGCTCTTCTTTTCTTTTGTTGTTTTGTTTTGATTCTTCTTTCTTGTGGTTCCTCCCATTGGTTCTAATTCTTCTTTACATCATGACAAATGTGAAAATATGCTTAATATAAATGTATTAGTAGAGCCTATATCAGATTGCATGCCATCTTGGGGAGGTGGGAGGAGAGGGAGGGGAGGAGGAGAAAATTTAAAACTCAAAATCTTATGGAAGTGAATGTTGAAAACTAAAAATTAATAAATAAATTGTTTAATAAAAAAATTCCCTCAATCTGTCTTATTTGATTTTTAAAGTCTTTGTAAAGTTCTTCTATGAATTCTTTTTGGGTAGGTGACCATTTGACGTTACTCTTTGGGGTAGGAGAGGCTTTTTTGTTTCAGTATTCTCCTCCAAAGATAAACCTTGGTCTTCTCTATTCCCATAGTAACTTTTTATGTTTGGGTTCTTTCTCCTTTGACTGCTCATTTTTTTTTAAATAAAAATTTATTTATAGCAACTTGTAATCACCTCTAGTCCTGGGGTATGGAAAATGGTACCTCTGGCTGCAATTCTCCCCTCTGGCCTGGAACTCTGTCCTCCTATAAGTAAAGCCAGCAACATCCCCGCCTCACTGCTTCTGCACTCACCGGGCACGTGCTGGTTCCTTCTCACCCAGGACCTCGTCTCGTCTTGGCAGCATAGATGGGCCTGGCGTCCCTTATCAGTAAAGGTTCCCTCAATCTTCCCCCGCTAAGATGCCTGACTCCCCACACTTTCCAGGAGGTGAAAATTCCTATAGCTGGAGCTGATCTCCCAACCCAGCTAGCCCCAGGGTTCAACTCTTGCTATTTTGGCATAACTAGCCTAGAGGTATTTACACCTCACAGGGACAAAAACTAGGTTCTGGGATTTTTCTTTCTTTCTCCTGTTGTCCTGGGAGGACCACTGCTCTGCCCTGATTCTTGTTTATTTTTACCTCTCTATATTCACCCTGAGGTGCCATTTTGTCTTGTTTGTAGGGAAAATCTAGAAAGCTTGGGATTTTGTGACCTACTCTGCCTTCTTCCCAGAATCCTCTCTCCTGAAATTTTCAATAAAACCCTCTGTCTCTTTTTTGCAGGATGTTGGTCAGTCTGTATGACTGTTTTTGGAATGACCGATATTGGTTCCCTAAAGAGTATTCATGGGCTGACTTGGAAGATTCAGATGGGGCCATATACCCTCACCCCAAGGACTTGCTAGCAGTTATTCCATTGACATTTGTCTTAATAATTGTCAGATACATCATTGAGAGGTAAGTCAACTGTGAATTCTCCCCCCCTTATCATTAAAAAAAATTATTTATTTTTAACATTGTTTTCTTTTTAAATTTTGAGTTCCAAATTCTCTCTTTCACTCCCACCCCTTCCCTACACACTGAGGAAGTAAGCAATATGCTATAAATTATACATGTGAAAACTGTAAAAAATATATTTCCAAAAAAGCAAGAAAACTTAGAAAATTATAATTCAATTTGCACTCAGAGTTCATCATTTCTCTCTCTCTCTGGAAGTGGATAGCATTTTTTCATCATGAATCCTTTGGAAGTGTCTAGGATCATTGTATTGATCAGAGTACCCAAGTCTTTCACAGCTGATCATCATTACAACATTGCTGTTATTCAGCACAATGATCCCCCATTCCTTCTCACTTCACTTTGCATCAGTTCATATAGGTCTTGCTATGTTTTTTCTGAAACTACCCCCCTTGTCATTTCCCACAGCACAATAGTACTCCATCACGATCATATGCCACAACTTGGTCAGCCATTCCCCAACTGATGAGCTGCCCCTTGATTTCCAATTCTTTGCCATCACAAAAAGAGCTACTATACTATACTATACTATACTATACTATACTATACTATACTATA